>NC_066591.1:4710000-4907500 GCF_905475345.1 Vespula vulgaris | reverse complement strand
TGAAACTTTTCTACATTTCTCATGGACGCGAAAGGACGACGTCGCCAGGCCGTCGGAGTTGCTGCGACAACGTCGAGTTTTCTTTCGAAGAAGAAAAATTAATTTCCTATCCAACGGATAGCAGGAAGGAAGGTAGAAAGGTAGGAAGGAGTATCGAAATTAATTTAAAGTGCTTTCGATAAATCAAGTCTAGCATAATTAAAGAATGATTTGCTCGAGACTACGACGACGACGACGACGACGACGACGACGACGACGACGACGTTGACGTCGAGAACGATAGTTTCAAGAGTTGCTCGTCGAAGGCCAAGTCACTGCCAACGAGGCAAGTTGCAGTTTAATAAACCGCGCGTGGACGAAACCCTCCTTTTCCTCGTTTCGCTTTCTCTTTAAATGATAAATACCGTGTTTTAAATGCATTCGTCCTTTGGAACAACACATTAGAAATTCTCCTTTGCGAAGGAGAAACTCGAGAAGGTAGACGATATACGTGAATTTTTAATTTACTTTTGATTAACCGAAAAGATAATTTTCGTAAAGATTCAATCGTCGAGATTCTTTGCTTTAGAAAGTTTATTATTTTATTTCATTATTCAAATGATTTTGAAAAGGAACGTCATTTGTTCGACTATTACGTTGCAATCCGTTAATTCGACGTACAAAGTTCATTTATTCTTACTTATCGATCGACTTTTTTATACTTTTTCATTTTACAATCGATCAAACTACAAAATCAATGTCAAGTTTTACGAATAAAATATTTGTGAACGCAATAACCTGCCCAATGACAGATAGGTACGTAGGTACATACATACGTAGGTACATAAAATCGACCGTACTTGGACGTCACCCTCGAAATAGAGAAAAGCGTTCGGAGGGTTCCTCCTAGGAGATTTATATTCATCGTAAGACTATAGATACGACAATTTATTCGTGTATGCTCTTCATCTTCGTCGCGATAGGACGACGTACGGTCTGTCACCGAGCAAATCCCAAACGTGCACGGCGTTTTTAAGATAGAAAGGACCGATCGTATTTTTATATCGTCAAACAATTCTTTATTATAGGGCTAAGAGTAACATTCGTGTTTTATAATGTTCTAATATCATCTTAGTATCCAAACCCTAACAATACGAATATTATAATTCATGTGGATATGGTTTGAAAAATATCTACAGAATATCATTATTAAAATTCGCTTTATTACATTGAAACACAATTCTATTTTTCATCGAAATTTTTTATCCCAATAATCGTATTATCAAATAAATAATAATTCGTATTCAACTATTAAGCTATTTAAATGTTTAAAATATTAATCGGGAAAAATGAGTTTTTCATTTAGGGAGATTAAATTTCTCTCCTTCTAAAAGAATAAATAAATTATTTGTTTTTTTTTTGTTTAATTATTATTAAGAGAATATTATAGCTTCAGAATTTGTATGATTTTTCAATGAACCCACAGTTACCTTTGTCCTCATCCGAAGCGATATTGTTATTTTAATCATATTAAATTTCATAGATACACGTGTTCATCGATCGTAACTCTCTTCGGTTAAGGAATTAATTATATAAACTATTGGAATACTTTGGTATTTCAATATTTAGAATCCTGCTTTATTATATTCCTTTATATAACGAAACACAATCGCGTATAATATTATCGTATATGTATATTCATGTGTCTGTATATTTAGCCAAAAAATAAATTCAAAGTTCGAGCTTGTTGTTTTATTATTTAGTCGTTTATTTCGGTGGGTGTGTTTCGGTAACCAGTAACGGTCATCCCAAATGTCCATATTATATTGTGAAGACCGTCAGAGGGGTACCACGATTAGGTTGACGTTTAAATACGTTTAAAAGCTTCGTGAATATTAAAACAAGCAGTCGAAGAATCCGCTTGATTTCTCTCACGGAACGATTTTTTTCTATTTTTCTCTTTTTAACAAAAAGAAAAATAACAACGACTATATAATAACAAGGACAATAAAACGCTGACTATATCCTTCTGTCATTTTCGTTTTACCTTTGCCATTCTCGTCAAGTTTATTTTCAAAATTCTGTCATCGAAATCGTAGTTCGTTATAGCGACGATAAATGTATCCCATTCGTTATAACTAATGTTATAACTATATACGTTATAACTATAATCCTATGGTACTGAATACAAAAGATTTTATTATTTGTTTATTTATTCAACGAAGATCCACAAAGCACTGCGTATCCGAAAAAAGTGTCCTTTTGAAAAATTAAAAAAAGAATAGGTAGGTATCATCGTCGAACCGATCGTTGTGAGACGTTTTCAAAACACATAAAATGAAAAATCTCTCATGATTTGCGCCCGATCGGGTAGCGGGGGAGGAAAGGGGTTGGTGGAGGAGATCCGTGGGAAGGAGGGAAAGAGGGAAGTAGAGTTCGAGCGAGGCGAGTCTAGCGCAAGATGAAAAACAAATAAATCAGCCGGTTAATTCAGCCAACGAGCGGCGCGCCGGCAAACAGAGTTAATCTCTGAAAATATTAGATGACAGCGAGGAAATAAGCCAGTGCCACACCGGGGCATTAATTACGGGCACAGGCTAAAAATAGTGCCCCATGCGGATGAGACGAAGCGACGTGAAAACGAGCGAGCACTATTCTCTCTCTTTCTCTCTCTTTCTCTGTTTCTCTCTCTCTCTCTCTCTCTTTTTCTAGCTTGCTTTTCCACCCTCCTCTAACCCATTTCGTCTGTGCGGAGACTTTTCACTGCACTCATGCAGTCGGCCAAGAAATCGAGAAATAGGGATGCACGTGTGCTGCTGCCCTGCCTCGTCTCCTCTCGACCGATTTTAAAGTAAAATCTTTAATTCGGTAAATCAACGGAGACTCGTAATTATCACGCTTGGATAATTATAATAACCGTCGATTTTATTTCGTTAGTTTAATTGTGTCTTCATTCGGACGATTCTTTAAACGAGAAAAATGAAAAGAAGGAGATGAATAAAATCTTCGAATAAATTATACGGTGCTAGAGTAATGTTTAGGGAAAAGCTCTTAATCAGAGACAAAGAATGATTCAATATATTATTATTATGTTATCTATAAGGACATAGCTACTTTATACATAACTATTCAATTAGAGAAAAGTCAATTATACTTGCATTGTAATGAATCAATTTCTTGATAGATTGCCATTCACTAAATGACTTATGATTAAAATTTTAAAAATATTTGAATAAACTGAAGAAAATAGAAAAGAAGTTAATAAATTATTGGCATTCTATATAATCCTGAAATTCTAAAAATAGCCGATGTAAACAATTTAGAAAAGAAACGAATAAACAAATAAAACGTGATCCATATATTTCTCAACTTCTATTTAACTCTTTATAATCTAATCTTTTTTGGATACAAGATGAAAAAATATTTTAGACAGAATTTCTTCTTTTTTTTTCTCCTTAACGTAGGTTATGGTACCATTATAAAAAATGTAGGTTCCTATTAAAAAAAGAAAAAAAAGACAAGTTGACCTTTAAATGAGCTTCAGATCTTCCATTAAATAAAAAGTAATAAATGTCATAATATTTCTCCCTTGAAATCAGATAACTCTTGACAGAATAATTTTTCTCAGAAGTGCTATGTTTTCGAGATAAAAATTTCTAATGCTATATATTGAACACCTAGTATAAATTATAATATAGTATTATTATACAATATCAATTATATAACTTCGATTTAAAATAAAAAATATTAAAAATTTCGCATATGAACCAACAAATAATTTTATGGTAATAAAATAAAATTAAATTAAAAAAGAAATATATCTTTTTGAACAAATCTTCTATGACCCAAATCTTTAATTTTCTTCAAAATTAAATGATATAGGTGATTACAATTTCAATCGTATAAAATTGAAAATTGATGGTTTTATCCATTCTTTTTAAATCTATTTCTTGAATAGTGGAATTTAAAACATTTGTCTCTCGTAATAATTAATTTTTTCTTACAATTCCGAGAGTCATCGAAAGTCAGAGGTTAAGCCGATGGATTTTTGAGAATCTTTGGCGAATTATTAAAAAAATAAAAAAAGAAGAAGAAAAAGAAGAAGAAAAAGAGAGAAGGATATAAGAAACTCCATGAAAAAAATTTTCATGGAGTATTCTAATCAACGAGCGATCGGAAACGTAAAAGGAACATCTCGTTCGCCGAGAATCAAAAGTAGCCAGTCTGACGCAGCATCTCTTTTACTATTTGCTTCCGATTGCATGGCTTCGCAAGAGAGACAGACTGTTTTGTTTTCTTCCATTCCTTTTCCTTTTCTTCCATTATTATTCTCGTGTTCTCTCTCTTTCTCTCTTTTTCTCTCTCTTTTATCTTTCTCTTTCCCCTATTACTTCTTCCTCGTCGCTGTACTTCCATAGCCATTGTACTCGTTTGTGCCTCTCCGAGTATTCCGGTTTACCTACGAATACGATTCTTTTCTTTCTCTCTCTTTCTCTCTGTTACCGCTACTGTCATTGCTGCGACGCCTTTACCTCCTTTTGTCTTCCTTCGACTCTTTTCCAGCCTTTTTTCTTTCCTTTCTAACGCAACTCGTAAGTACGCACACACAAGCTCGCTCCTTCAATCCCCGCACCCTTTTTCTATCGCGTAACGTATGAGGAAATCAAGGGAGGCCACTTATCTTAGATGCGAATTGCCCTCGACTCTTCGAATTATCTGTCAGGGATCTTTATTTTTCTTTTTATTTTCTTTTTTTTATTCCTTCATCCCCCTCTACACGAATACTTCATATTTTTTTACAATAGACCTCGTTAAAACACGTGTTATTTATTTCATAAAAGTTCTATGCTTTCTGAAAGGATGTTCTTTTCTTTTTTTTCTTTTTCTTTTTATTTCTTTTACTTATTTTTCTTTTTAAATTTAATTGTTAAGATAAATAAATTTATCGATCGGGAAGGATTAGTTATTCATTCACGGAAATGTAACTTTTTTTTTGTTCTCTGAGGGACTAAAAAAAGATAAAGTGATTAGAAATCTTGTCTAAGTGATAACAGAATAAATAAGTTATTTGTCTTTCAATACTGTCGTGAAAAATCAGTCTTACGATTTCTTTTCTTTTTTCTTTTTCTTTTTTTTACGTTTCATTGATTTATTCACAGCTTTCTCTCTTCATTCGTATCATTTTATTTCTAATTAAAATTAAATTACATTGGAAATTATTCATATTAACAGGGTTGAAAAGAAAGAAATAATATATATTACGCATCGACGTTAATTCGATGATTATATTTTTTTTCAAGAATCTATACGGAGCACTTCGATTATTGCATGATTGAAATGAAACGTAAAAAAAAAAGATAACGAGAAAGAAAGCAAAAAGAAAATTCATTATTACAAATTATATCAAATCAGTTCAATATCATTATATCAAATTATTGCAAAATATGACGAGGATGTGTAATATTCGATGAAAGAAAATCTTTGAAGAGTTTCATTGATAAACTAGCCACAACGTTTTATTCGTTAATGATTAAAATAGAAAATGATATATGCTAGAGACATGCGTATTTCACCTCTTGACTTGCACGCGCGCTTTTATCTTAGTGGACCATCGCTGGGAGATGTTAATTAGCCGTTCCTAGTAGAGTTAAATCATAGGATTGTTGGAGCAATTAAATGTAACACGCGTCGACGTAGATACTAGGAAAATTATGAAGGTAGTAAGAGTTAATACTGGCGCATGCGTTCTCTCTCTCTCTGTCTCTATTTCTTTTTCATTCTCTCTCTCTCGTGCGCTTTGAAAACATAATGATCGAGCAATAATTTCTGCCCGACGTACTAACCACGGGGATTAATGAAATATCGATCGATCTTCGCGATTCTCCTCTTATACCAACGACTATAAACGCACTCCCAGATATCCGATAATAATATATTAAAACCCTAAACAGCGTGTATGCGTATATGTGCGTAAGCGTTCGTTTCTGGGCGTGTACGTCTATGTGCGATGGCTATTAGCCAAACATAATCGTTAGGATCGATCGATTTTAAAGGATGCGTTAAACCTTCTATTTATCTTTATCTTTCTCTCTCTCTTTCTCTTCCAGGTTCTTGCGAGTTTCCAGCAAGTTGGGCGGGAGAATGGTATCAACACGGAAAACCGGTACCAATTATCATAAATGCGACGATGTTAGGCGAAAGAAAGTGTGTGGAAAGAAGAAAAGACAAGTTTATCACATAGTGAGTACATAATAATGTTTTTTTTTTTATATTTTTATCGAAATAAATTATATCGTTAAACGATAAAGATGATACCACTTGCTTTGTAAAATTATTACGATATTCAATTTAATTATCTCTATCAATTAACTTTCGTTTCAGCGGTGATAAATGTTACCACTGTATGATCATTACCGCAAGGCACGAAAACGTCATTCAATATCGCGAAGGTAAGCCATTCTTTTTTTTTTCTTTTTTTTTCGCCTCCTTTCCCCATCCTCCCTATAAATTTTCTTATCGATTTATGTAAAACACGATCGGTTTTTGTGATAACGCAACAGTAGGTATTCGTATTAAATAATAAAATACACGAAGCAAAACGTATAATATTAACGTATAACATATAATCCTATGTATATTTCTTTTTTTTTTTATATTTCTCATAACTGTTAACTATACTTATTCTCGTACATGTATTATATTTCACTTTTGTTAAAGTAATTATTTTTTCATTTCCTTTTCGTTTTCCTTTCTTTTCTTTTTATATAATTAATAAAATATAAATCTATTATACACGATATTATTTTATGAAATGATTTTCAAAAGTATTAAAAGTTATCAAAGCGTGCAAGTGTTTTCGCAAGGTTCTAAAAAAAAATATATCTACTTAATTTATTATATATTTTCATAGTTAGACATATAGTATATTCAGAAACCTTATCAATTTCACTTTACATAAAATAATATGTTAATTCTATTCGTTGTTTGCCACAAATATAGGAGTATCGATTCTATTGATCGTTTATGTAATTATTTATATTACATTCTCTACGATCCAATCGTAATTTATTTTTGTGAAAATGTTCTTTGGTTCTTCACCTCATGCAAAGATAGAGATTTTCCCACGAGTCGGTTTCTGCATTAGGACAATAGTTTTTGGGAAGCAACATAAGCGAGAGAGAGAGAGAGAGAGAGAGAAAGAGAGCTTGGAGTTGGGGAAGCGAAACAGTGCACAGTGGTCCGTCTTTCTTCCCCTTGTAATTCTCTCTTTCTCTCTTTCTCTCTCATTCTTCATTCCATACATGCGCACGCACAATCTCTCCTTCTCTCTCTCTCTCTCTCTCTTTCTCTCACTCTCTTTCTCTGTTTTTCTTCTCCCCTTTCTCCAACAAACATTCTCAAAAACACACGTACATCGTCCACCCCGCACACACAAATACACGTACACAGCACACATTCACGCATGCATACTCTACAATTCCGAGGTTGATGAGCATGGCGTAACTAAACCTGACGTCCATTGTGTCGGACCACATCCTTGGCATTTGCCGTTGCCAATAGTAGATGAAAGGTCTGATGCCGTATGGTGAATTACGCTAAAGTTTAATTCACTGTGAGCGGTGTATTAAACGATTTGCCATTCATCGTACGCTTATATAAAGATTTGGGGAGTGTTATTGAATATTTTCTTTTTTTTTTCCTTTTTTTTCTTTTTTTTTGCCAGCGACTTTGCTTCATCGAACACTACTCACTCATATATATATGGTATTGCATTAGATACCTTCTTTTTATACTTTCTCAATGAAAAATGAAGAAAAGAAGAAAGGAAGAAAGATAGAAAAAAAATTATTAAATTGATAATGAAAAGGGGTATGAAAACAAGTTCTCTTTCATCGTTTTAGGATTCTGCAATCCAGACCCGATGGATCTAGAAAACATGTGCTCGATGATCGGCTCGGACGATATTCTATATTCTATGTTTCGGATAAACTCTAAGCCCATACCTTGTCCATTCAGTGGCCCTCCATTCACATTTTCGTATAATCGAGGATACCGAGAGTGCGCAGTACCTATAAGTTTGGCCGAACGATGTACGGACGAGAGTAAGCTTCTTCTTAAGTATCAGGCTTGTCCGGATATCGATGGAACTGAAAGTAACAGTAAGTTTTTTTTTTCTTTCTATATTTCATTAGAAATTAATCGAATTGATTCATTGAAAATGTCAATTATTATTTCGCATTTGTAATATATATTTATAATTAATTTATTCGATAAAATTCTTTCATTTTGTTTGAAAACATTTTCTCTATTTATATGACGTCAATAATAATTGACTCTTCATCTTGATACATTGTCAATCGGTAGGATAAAAATACGTTTAAGATTCTCTTTTGAGTATATCTACCGAAATGAAATTACTAGTTAAATTAAATTTTCTTCAAATTAATTTTATTTTATTCATCATTATATGGAAAACGTTCGAAAGATCATAAGATTAATAAAAAGATGATTACAAAAACATATTGTTTTTAAGTTACAGTTTAGTGCATTCAACTGCTACCATGATTAGAATTTATTAGATACTTTATTCTTATTATTGCACCACGATTTGGTATGGCTCATGCCATTGCAACTAAATGACATTTCAGAGGAGTATTACAGAACGTCAGACTAGTTTGAAAAATTCATTAAACTTGTTGTTGCTTGAAAGGAATGTCATTACAGTTCGAGTAATTTTCTTTCCATTTATTTTTTTTTTTTTTAAGGAATTTTAACATTATTTCTAATTTTAGATATTCATTACCTGCATTTAAACTCTTGCGTTTTGTTAAATTTGACGACTTTTACAAACAAGTAATATTTTTTGATAAAACGATATTTCATCGGCTATAGAAACGATATCTTTTACGGCATAAATCCTAGCTGACAATGTTTAACATTTCGCAATTTATTCGTTACTTCTCGTAGAACCTGTATGACTAATAATCGACTCTTTTTTTTCTTTTTTTGTCATAAATTATACAATAATTTATAATATTTTACAGCGGAGGAGTTGCAGTGCCTAGCGGTGTGGAACGACGGTGGACGCAATAAATATTTAGTGGGTACACTAAAGGGAAGAAATGCTGTTGCTAACGAAGTAACATTTAGGTACAACGTCGTTATTTTATTAATAATAATTAGCTTCTCTTATTATATTTATTAGAAACTCACGAATTATTCTATACTGTATAATCGGTACGAATGATAAACATTTCTTTTTTTATTTGTCATAGGTGCTTTTTATACGAAGAGAAACATCATCAGGGTAAAGTGGTTTATATGCTCGCTCATTCCGGAGAACCTACTTGCAATGGTTTGACAACGGTATCCGAGGCATCCCTCACAATAAAACTAACGAAAGGTTATTAACATTTCATTAAATTAAAATACATATTTATAAATTATATAGAAATGTTATCTAACGTACGTATTTGTTAACAGTGGACAAAGAACACAGTAGATGCAAATATCCATCATGGGTTACGCAACATCACGATTGGCATTCATTGGATGGCACAAAAATGTATCACTTTACAAACAAAAATGCAACGCTCAAAGTAAAGGCTCAAGAAACGGACAGGGAAGCTTTTCACGAGGAAAAAATTGTCTGTCATAATTTAGAAAAGATGCATCCCAACGATAATATGCAAGGTCACAAAGTGAAGGTGATAGCTCATGTGACCAGCGGTTGGTAAGTAGATTGGAAAGATTTCTTCTCTTGTATGAATTATTTGACGCATATGTTATATTGATTATAGTGACATCGGTTACGTATGCATGATATTCCATAAGAGAGACGGACATATCATTGAAATACAACAGTCCGGTTAGTATTTTCTACACGTATATTCTTACGTCATTGTTTCATACGACATCTGATTGCTAATTTGTTTTCAGCACAAAAGGCAATCATGCCAGACGAAGTATGTTCCCTTTGGGATCCTTCGAATATGCCTTATACGACTTTAATAAGTAAGTGACACGAGGATATCATTTAAAAATAACCTCGATTTAAAATACATATCCTCTTTGGTCTTCCTCAGCTTCTTTCCTACATCAAAGAAAATGTTCGCACCCCGGTCGCTACTCTATCATGGATTTTGCCCCTTCAAACGTATTCTCGGCTACTCCCAGACGACAGCGTCGCAGTGAGAAATCTTCGAAAACGGCAAAAAGAAGGACGTGGCAGGACGATATTGAAGACGAGGAGTGTAGGAGTACCGATATTCAAATAGGATGCAGCTCGTCCGATCAAAATGAAATGGTAATAGCAAATACTTGTGAACACGAAGAAATAGGTGAGTTTAATAAAACAAAACGAAAAAAGAAAAACGGAAACCAAAAATATCATTTATCCTTAAATCATACAAATGCAAATACACGTGTATATTTTATTTTTAGCATATTCTTGTCATGGGAGTTGGGAAGAGAAAGGTATATGGTATACTATAGTGTCTCAAAAAAGTATAGAATTTAGGGCAGGCCTAGGACAAACGTATTGTTTCTCAATGCGATCTGGTGTAAATCCAGAAAAAAGTCAAGATAGGAGTAGATCGCTACAGCAAGAGCAAGAGTTATGGCTTTCGAAGCCAACACGTTTTTGTCAGAGGAACGGAACAAATGAATGGACGTATAGACTCTCCAGTCAAGGTGGTGATTATTAAAATTATATATTCCATATTTTTCGATATATATATATATATATATATATATATATATATATACGCGCGTGTGTATATGTGTACGACATCAAATTTTTTATTGCAGGTGTCTGTGAAGATTTAATGAAGGCAGCATCGAGTATAGCATCTACTTTCTCGTTGAGTAGCAGTACGATTATCGTTACAATAGTCACAACGACGTACACGATATTGTCTAGATGATTCGATAGAAAAGGCTTATAGATATTGACTGCTACTCAAAACATAAGCTGTAATTAACAGCAGATACTAACAGACCAAGCGGTCAATATAACATTATTATTATTATTAATATTATTATTTTTATTATTATTATTATTATTATTATTATTAGTATTATTATTCTTATTTTTATTCTTATTTTTATTATTATTTTATTATTTTATTATTATTATTATTATTATTATTATTATTATTATGATAAAAGAACTAGACAAACATCGATAATGATTAAAAAGGATAGTTTAAACTTTCTAAAAATTGCTAGTTTTTAGTAGTAAAGGGACGAACAAGATACAACTTAAGGAACGATTAAATACATTATAGGGCTGCAAAGCAGCCAGAAAACTGTCTTATATGTTCAAAGGCTGTTGCAAAGGTTGTTTATTGAAACAATTTAATTTCTGTCACTGTTCAAATAATTGTTATAAAATCATTTTATTTTTCTATACATATTAGGAATGTATATGCTGACGGAATAGCTGGTGAGTTGTCATCGATAACATCATAAATTTGAGCTTACGATTAAATAGAAGTTGGTACTTATTCCTCTCGTAAAGTATGTAACTCTACGTAACTGTCGATGCTCTGAAGTTTTAGAAATATATTTTATATTTGTATATCTCTAATGTTTATACTGTTTATACTAGCATGGCCAATTTTTATGCAATAATTCATAATATCTCTGCAACGATAACTCTAAGGATTATCACGTAACAAATACCGAATGTGTCAAGACTTGTTGCATCAAAGCAGATATGGATTGATCTTTAATTTAGCACAAAACGTTGCCACGTATGTATAACGTAGCAATATTTTTGTTCTAACAGTATATTACATTGGTACCTATTGCCCGTTCCTAGTAGCTCTTGAAATAAAACTGAAAGGAAAATAATAAATATTCTTTTTTTTATATTACTATAGATACGATTAATCATGAAATTTTTCTGGGAAATGATTCTATAACATTCCAAATATTATATAATCTATTAAAAAGTTCAAGCACCATTATTTATCATGAAATTATGATCGAAGATAAGATTCTAATACATTTATAATCACTATTTTTCAATCTGTCAATTTTTACATTATTTCAAGTTGACTCGTAAGTTGTTAGTTACAGTATATATATATATATACATATATATATATTTTTCTTTTTTCTTTTTAACAAACAATCATTACTATCCCAACATTATATCGTTGGAAGATTTTCAAATTCTATATCTCTCCTTTAACAGAAGATGTTAAAAGATATATTTAATCTACAGGCATAGATTATTAGCAACAGTCTTTGAATAGAACCAGTTCTAAAGTTGTAGGTTTTGAAAAATTGATGTAAATTATTAATAACCAAGCTATTGTAAATAAAACCAGGGTATAATTAATCGATACTACTTCATTTGGTTTATATTCGAGTGAAAATGAAGTAATGTATGTAATTATAAATTATAGCTAATTTACATGATAAATTGGTTTAATGTAATAGCGAATGAACAGTTTTTATCTTTTAGCTAGTTATACATACATATATGTGTATATCTGTATATAATAATTTAAATATTGTATAAAGACTGTTTTCAAAGAGTAAAAAGTTTACAGCTCTCGACCACGTTTAGCTAATAAAAAAAATAAAAAAATAAAAAAAAGACAACTGGAAAAGAAAAGAAAAGAAAAGAAAGAAAAGAAAAAAAAAATAGAAGGCATACGTGGCTTTGAGCGCGTCCTCTGATACAATTTTCGATTTAAGATATTCTTGGAGATAAAGTATCTGTATTTTGCCGATAATTCATATGTTTCTACTAAATGGCATTGTACGAGAGATGACCAACGAGATTGGTCTCTAGACAAATCCAAGATTTATACTTAACTTGTGAAATAAAATGCTTTGTCTTTTATATAGGGTTACTGGATGTAGATATAGAGGAAAGATCCTAGAACATAAATCACTTTTAACAACGAATCTTTGGTCGTTTGAAACGACTTGATGTGTTTCATCCGTTTCCATTGGATATGTCTATCCTTTATATTATATCTAATACTTGTTTTATTTCGATCACGATTAGCTAATGTCAACCTTTTTTATAGGCATTTTTCTGCATAATTTATATTAATCATTTTTTGGCCATCATAAATCCTCGAATAAGATATTAACTTTATAAAGATATTGCCTGATGAACGAATAAAAAGAAAAAAAAGAAAAAAACAAAAATGACAAAAAAAGAAGAAACATTCGACTAAATCTTTGTAAATACACAGGTATTTATTCGTTGTGAAATGTGCGTGTGCGTGAATGCATGAGAATGAATTTGCGTATATAATATTATTCACAAAATCTACATCCATTATATATATATATATATATATATATATATATATAAAACCTTGTTAATATTTATTATATGTAAGCGTAAACGGAAGATAGCCAAACGCAGTGAAGCTGACGAAAGCTAGGAAACATTTTTTACTGTATATATACACACGTATATATATATATATATATATATATATATATATATATATATATACATATATATATATAATATTTTCTAAAATTAATGTACTGTATACCGGAATTCAAGAAAAACATTAAAAAAAGAAAAAACAAACAAATTTGTGAACGAGTGAAAGAGGTGTACGTTTGAGAATCACCGAGCATCGAGTAACAAGATAAATCTTTATTTTTATACATACAGGACGATGTATCGAGAGCTTGCCTATTTTGCTTAATGATTATACATGTTAACTAAAGACATCATGCGAGATAGGATCATGTTTATTTTTTATTTTTCTCTAATTTTAATTGCCTCGTCGAACAGAATAATTTAATAGAGACTACGAGTTTGACATAGAGACGATCTATGGGAATGTTAATCATGTTCTGCCTTATCTCAACTCTCGAAGATTTATTTATCTATTATCAATGCCTATATAAGAATATAATACGCTTAATTCCTTTTGCTCGCCCATATGTCTCATGTACCTATGAATTTTTACCGTGGAAATATTCGTCTATTTCTATACACTAACACATTGTCAGATTTTTCGAAATCTATTTTATTGCCCAAGCGTACGAGAATTTAATTTTTATTAGAATAAGAAGCGCAGCAGGTAGCTAACCAAGCAAGCTAGAATGAATTCCGGATACAGACGTTGCGCAAGATAAAAGAAAAAAAAAAACTAATAAATATTCCTAGATTAAGAGATGATTTATTAAATAAAGGCGTGATAATAGCTGAGATTTTTCATGGAACAAAAAGTGTAAAGATCTGCATAAAGTGCCACTAAAGACACTCTATATAAAAGAAGTGATTCACTCGATTACTAACCATAAAATAATGCTGTGTACAAGAAATATATATATATATATTTTTCGTTTATCACTGTGATGATTATATAATTATAAATATTAGTATTTAAGACAGTTTGAGTGTTGCTTTTCTTGCCACTTTAGTCTAGTAAAAAAGAAAAAAAAAACGTTATTTCGATGTATTATTAACGGTTTACGGGGATGAGAAAGGAAGGGAGGAAGGAGGATTTACGAACCACAAACGACATTGGCCTCTGCTTACGAACCTAATAATTATTTTCGATCTAATCGTATGATATGCACGATCGAGCATCGTCGTTAAATATTGTACGTGTTTGATTAATGAAAAATAAGAGGGAAAATTCTCCGCAACTCCGGTAACAAATTATTATAAGAGAAGTTGGGAAAAGAAGAATCAACGATGATTCCTTTCTATAAGAATATAAAATAATTTTTTGATTGCGTAACATTTTTAATATCATGATGCGCGTTAATTTCTATATCACAGACAGACTATCTCGACGCGTTCGTCCATGAAAAATAAATTATTTAACGAAGGGCAAAAGTAAAAACAAAGGCGATAAAAAGACGATTAGAAAGCGATTTTACATTTTTGCTATTAACGATCGCAGGAAATGATATTTTACCGAAGAAGAAAAAGAAGAATGTAAAGAAGAAGAATTAAAAATAATAATAATAATAATATGATATATATTATCGATCGTCAAAACCTCGAACATCGACAAGTTTTTTAAAAAAACTCACTGCCTTTACGTACATACATACGTCGCTCGTTAACGAAGCGTTAAAAAATCTAATCGAACGAATAGCTTTTTATATTTTCGATCTCATATCTGCCTTTTCCGAGTGCTAGTTTATTCTGATAATAACGATATAGTATTTCTGTAAAGTGTCAGACAATGCCGACTCGATGGTATATGAACTAGCATCATGTGTAATGTTTATTATATTTTGAATACGAAATATATACATATAAAAAAATGACTTTTTGTATATCCGATACGTTGTTTTAAATTCATTCATTTCCCTTTGAATTTCCCTCCGTTTGCAAGTAAAAGAGGGAAATATAGAGTTATGTTAGATTCAAAAATAACATCTCGGATTTTGTCGAACGTGTTATTAAAAATAAAACCTTTCTAACAAATAGATCTTTAATATTTTAATAATTTTTTTCTTAGACATTTCAATTTAATAAAACAATAGTATTATCACAGATACAAACATACATACGTATACAATTGAAAGCTATATTATTTTCATTTGAATCGAGATGAGGCATATATTTGACCGTCCTTGCTTCTTTATTGTTTCTTTGTTTATTATTGAACGTCCTTGTCTACTTATTCTTTCTTTGTTTATTAATTTCCAAGTCCATTGGGTATCGATAGATAGTTTTAAATAAAGGACAATGAGTCATTGCTTTTAACCTTCATTGTTATTCAAAAATTCGCGGAAGTAGTCTTACCAATATGGAACTAAGAAAGCGAGTGAGAAAGGGACAGAAATAGAGACGAAGAGAACGAGAGCGAGAAAGAGAGAGAGAGAGTTACGATCATATCGCCATCTACGAGGGTAGTCGAAGGGTGAATTTTTCTATAAAGCGTGTGTTCTATGACGGATCGACGTAGGTTTGCGAAATTTTCGCGGTGGTGAGTTTGGCGGCACACGTGAGCCATGTCATACACGATAAGCGTTGTCTCGAGAACGTCGAATATCACCGTAGAAGCGAACGAAGAGAGACAGATATAGATACATCTTATCAAGTAATACCTGATAAAGGAAGAAGAGAAAGAAGAGACGAATCCAAACAAGATCGAACGAGAATTACTTTTCTTATTTCTTTTAACCATTTTAAATATGTGCATAGAACCCACGTGGACTTGCAATCAATAGTGCAGTGTTGTTGCACGGGGGTCAGTCAACCCGCGCTCGAGGTCAACTCCATGGTGTCTTCTCTCTGGGTGAGTAGGATCATTCTTAAAGAAAGAATATTCGTGATATTCGTGATAGTCTGTGAAAGTTGGTTTGTGAACGAAAAGAATAAAAAATGTAGAGAAACAATTAAATTGTTTCATTAGGAAACTTCTTTTTTCTTAAAGAGAGTGAGAGAAAGATAGAAAGAGCGAGTGTGTATGAAAGATAGAGAGAGTGAAATAGATAGATAGATACAGAGGGAGAGAGAGAGAGAGAGAGAGAGAAAATTCGTTTATCGAGATCGCACTGAATTTAGACTCTTCCATTTCGATCCTCTGCAAGGGTTAAATGCCAATCGATATCATGCGATCTTTTTTTGATTTTAAAATAATCCATAAAAGAAATAATCGATATATATATATATATATATATATATATATCTTTAGATAATGATTTAGATACATTTTGTATTTAGTACATAAGTATGTGCGTGCGTGCGTGTATCTGTATGTGAGTAGTACGTTTGTTTCGTCCGATGGTATTTTCGTAATGATCGCTAAGGTGCATACACTTTACTGATTGCTGCTCTGTATTGATCTTAGTGAAATCTACGATGTAAATTCGAAGGGACCGTACGATTTCCGTAAGTTAATTAAGTTAATTTTTCTTAAAGATCGAATTGATTTCTTTCCTTAATTTCTTTTGTATTCTTTTTTATCCTTTTTCAATCGATTTTCAAGAAGATCACGCGACGTTGTCTTTGTACGATTTAATGGTCATATTAAATTTTTGTTAAAAATGTTAAAGAAAGTTTATTATCCAATAATAAGCATAGAAAAAACAAGGAACGATGAACTCGCCTTTTATTTCTTTTACACTTTCTTTTTCGAGACAACGATACCTCATTTCTTGTTGTTTCAGATAGTAATATTTATTTCTTTATTATTATCGAAAGAGACGAATTTGGAAATGGGGCAGAAGATTGAAAACAGCAATGTAGGACAAAGGTTGGCCGAGGTGAATGGCACCACCTCGTTGTTGAAGCTGCACTCACCTGCCTGCGCAGTCGTTCCGCGGATTCTCACTAAGTTCGATGGTAGTGGTAGTGGTAATAGTAGGAGTAATAGTAATAGCAGCAGTAGCAGTAACAGTAGCAGTAGTAGTAATAGTAGTAGTAGTAGTAATGGTAGTAGTAACAGTTTACTCGTCAACACGATGAAAGAGATAGAGAAGAAGGAATAGGTTCTTCATTTACTTTAATTTGTCTAATGAAAGAAGTGGGCGGAGAGGGTTTAGGGGGAGGAGGAGAGAGTAGAAGGGATTAGCTTTAACACTTCAAAAGCTACACATTTTGCGATAATACTCGGTGAATACAAAGTATAAAGAAGAAAATGATTATTAATGGGATTTCGAGCGTATGTATGAGAGAGAAAGAGAGAGAGAAAAAGTTGATTCGAAGTAAAAGCTCGATCGTGTAACCTACATACAAAAGAGAAAGAGAGAAAAAGAGAAAGAGAGAGAGAGAGAGAGAGAGAGAGATAGAAATTGGGATAGTCGATAAATAAATTCGCAAAATCGATCGGAATGATGATCGTTTACGCTCCCATTGCCAAGATTCGCAATTGGTTTTGACGATAACGTTGCTTCGGGAGGAAGGTAACACCTCCCGCGCAAGCAGCGAGAGATCGCTTATCATTGATCAGTTTGCCGGCTTGGATGAAGCTATTGCGCTCTGGAATTACGTAACTCTCTCGTCGCAGTTTTCCGATGCAGTTTTCTCGAATTTTCGTTTGAAAGAATACAAATATAATGTTTGCGACGATGACCTAAATCATATGTTTATACTTATGTATATGCGTGTGTATTTTTGTTTTTCTTTTTTTAATGTTACTACGTTATTACAACATAGATCCAAATTACGCAAGCAAAATAATAGATAAATTTAATTTAATAATAGAAAATCCAAATTTTTCATATTATATATATATAAATATATCTTAATAATAAATTTTGTTTACAATAAAACTTTTCGATATTGATTAAAAGAGTTATGATAGAGAAATTGAGATGTTTATATTATTCGAGCGTGTTATGCAACGTTTAATGTAAGTTTGATCCACGCTGTGTCTATGTACTATATACATATTTTAATAGTAAATGAGTTGTATGTATAATGATTAATTATATTTCGTAACAGTAATATATGTATATTGATTAATAACACATTGCGATTATTATTATTATTATTATTATTATTATTAATGTTTTTGTTATTGTATCAAATAAATTATTATACGAATTGATAGAATTCAGAGGCATATCTTTTAATATTTTCTTTTTCGATATTGCGAGATTTCAATTTGAGAGAAATTTGACGAATTGCCAGAAAAAGCTGCTGTAGTTTTATTAATAATAGAGAAACAAAACGCGAGGGTAGGTTAAGCGAGATCATCATTTGCACGTTGCATCCGCTTTGACTAGTCGCTCGTTCGTTTGCGCGAGCAGGACATTTATTTTACCGATACCGATAGATCCTGTTCGTTCATCTGCTCGTTCGGCTTCATCATAACGAGAGAGAAAGAGATAGAAAGATAGAGAAACAGAAAACGCATTTTCTAGTTCGCCTTTCAAATTTGCGGATGTTCCTGCTCTATTTTTTAAAAGAGAAAATCGATTATACGAGAAAGATCTTTCGTATCGAGGTCGTATCGATTAAACCCTAGAAAGTGGTTTCTAAAATTTCTTATTTATTTTTCTTTGTTATTGTATTTCTTCTTTTTCATTTATTTATTTATTTTTTCATTATACAGGACGATTTAATAATTCAAATATAATTAATTTGTTACATAATCCTACGGGAGAAATTAATTCTAAATCGTGAAATAGGTCTATTCTATATTTAATTCTCGAAATAATTGATTTCGAATTGATTGATTCGATGGATTAGCATTGAATCGTTGATATTTGCATGCTTATGTAATTATAATTTTGATTTTAATTCGTCGATTCAGAATATAATCCAAAAACTGTAGGAACATTGAAGAAATAAAAAGAAAGAAAAAATGTTAAGTATCTCGTTTAGATTCTAATCGAAAGGTCTTTCTCTCAAGAAGTAATCTTAATCTTCTCTTTCAAGAAATAGATCTGACAATCGTGAATTTAAAAATGTGTTTTCTGTTTCACCTTCTTTATCTCTCTTTCTCTCTCTCTCTCTCTCTCTCTCTCTGTTTCTGTCTCTGTCTCTCTCACACTTGTCAGCCTCAGATTTTAAAGTTACTTTTATGGCACTCAACTTGTTAATATAGTTAAAAAAAAAATATTGTATAGCTAAGATAACGAGATGTTCCACAAAGTACAACTTCAACTTGCGCACGTCGAGTAGAATCGCGTAGACATTTAAAAGCGTTCCTGTGCTAAGTCCGTAGTGATTATCAAAGCAACAACCATGAGGGAGACATTTTGGTTTGTACATCTTTTCCTAAAAAGTCGGTATCTTGTGAAGTAGTTTTCGCAAAGAAATATAAAAGCAAGTTATAACAAAAGCAGTTGTTAAAATTTTTTAATTTGTTCTAGTCTTTATCATGAAATATAAACAGGATATTCCCTTGTGAAAATTTGGAATATTTTTGTATGAAGATTGACTCAAAAAAACTTTTTTACAGATTTTTTACAAATTATTTGACGATTTTTTTCGCGAATCTGTAATAGTAGAAACGTTATTTTCTTTTTTTTTCAATAATTGTTGTCTTAATAAACGTCATTATAATTGTGAAAAGAAAAGTATATAATTCCATTTAAAAAAATGTATTTGACTTTCAAATTTGTTCTATCGCTTGACACGCAAAAAGGATATTAGCAGCATATGATGTCGGTCTTTTCGTATCAAATAAATTTATACAAAAAATTTATTCGATAGGTTTATTCCCTCGCGTGATTAAAAAAATGATAAAAACCTTCATAATTGATAAAATGAGGCATGAAAATTATCTGGGAAAATTTAATTACATTTTTTACTAGAAAGAAATCCTCGTAAAAAAAATATATATATAACAAAGAAAACGTATTTCGCCATTTTTTTCCAGACCAAATTAGCTTATTTTCTCGTTGATAGAACCATCAGTAGTCCGGCATAACTACATTCACCGAAGTTTCTAGCTCGCTCGACATTTTTATCGTCCGATAAATAAGACATTTTTTAGGGTTTTTTCCGTTCTTTTTTTTTTCTTTTCTTTTTTCGTGCGATTTAGCAAGACCCTTCGCACGTTCCTCAAACGCTAAAAAGTTTAAGCTTTACAGCCGATACCGTGCTCGTTTCTTTTAACCGGCGATCGTTGCCGTTGCTAGAGAGAATCGTGAAACGTCTAGGCCGAGCTTGGCAAGCTTAGGAGAAAAAAAGTTATTGGATGCTAGGCAAATGGAAGTTCCAGTAGGTCGCCGATATTTTCCGATAATACGGGCCAGAATCTTCGATGATGCATACATACTACCTATCCTATAGCCATGTATGTACATGTCGAAGCTCTTTGACAAATTTTTAACCTGCTTTTTCTCCCGTGACTTCTTTTCCTCTACGAAACATGTATATGGATATGTACAACGATACGATCGTTAAAAACATATACGTGAATTAATACAACATGATGGTAACTATATATCATTCATTGATTTATTAAAAAATAGACAACGAAAAAGTAATAATTTTACTGATCTCTGATTGATATCAGGCAATGAAATTTTTTTTATTTCCTTTTGCAATAATTGATAATAAAGTTGTTCCTTTAATTATAGTTACGTATAGCGATCAATCTTGATTCGATTTACATGGAAACGAACTTCTGTTATATTTTGAACAAATTGAAAGATTCTCTATCAAAAGGAATTATTTGACGCAGTTTTAAAACGTATGGTAGTTTTTAAACGAACCGTGGAAAAATTCGGAAATTGTCGATCGTTTCTTTTTATTCTTTTCTTTTATATATATTATAAATATGTATATATCTTTCTGTATTATGGATTCGCGGAAATATCGACGTAATTTAAAGAAAAACAATTTCAACCAAAATGTTCGATGTAAATTCGACGATGTCCTTGATTTTTTTTGTTGTTATCTCGTCTATTACTTTATTCGTCTCTATCGATTATATTGATTTTGGCAAGCAACATTAATGCCCTTAGTCGGAACGAATAACGCAGTACCAACAGAAAAGTTTATTTTCTTTTCTTTCTGCGATTATTTTTCTTCACTTTCTTTCCTCTCTCTCTCTCTCTCTCTTTCTCTCTCTCTCTCTCTCTCTCTCTCTCTTTCACTTTTTGTCTATTCAACCAAACAGATCGTACGTTTGTTTAACAAACATTTTCGAAACGAGGAATAATAATTAGGAGTCGACTCGATTAAATGATCGCGATCGTTTCGCAATTGCGTACGAGTAACGTAGTTAAAGTTGGACCACGCTCGCTTAATGAATAATCCAACGAAAACAAACGCTAATTATACAGAGAGAAAGAGACAGAAACAGAGAGAACGATAAACAGATACATAGTTAAAGCTATCCCTGAATAATATGTAGGTATATACATCTCGCGGGTATCTCATTCGTAGGAGCGACTATCCATCCTATTATTTCGTTTCTCACATTTATTGTCGTTCACGTAGTTTTGTCGGCGGTATTATATGGTGAACGAGAAGTGGGCAAAAATAAATACGCAAGAGAAATATGTTCAGAATAATTGAACGATAAATATTGTAAGTTTGAGTTCGACGTTTTTAAAAATTTTTGTTTCTTTTTTGTTTTTTTCATTTTCTCCTTATCGCTTCGCAGTTATCTTTAAAGATTCTGAGAGGAAATAGAAACGGAAGTAGTTACGTAGAAGGATCAAATTCGATATGCACGCAGACATAGACACATACAAAATTTACATATACGAGCATTTTAATCGAAAATTAAGCCCAGTTTAATAACCATATGAAAATAGCGATATTTTCTAACACATTTTAGGAATAATATTGTAATTTCTATGAGATGGAAAAATCGTTTAGTTTATATAATATAATATAAGGATTATCCATGTAATTGAATATCATTTTATCTTTTTATCGGTTGTTATTTATTTCGATTTTATTAGAACGTAAAACTCGATTGATTTTGTTGATAAGGTTGATAAAATGAATAAAATTATTATCATGGACCAATAGAAAAATCTTTATCGTGACTTTTTTTATTAATTTTTATAGATGAAAATATTAAACGTTTTCAATAGTCTTTCTACTTATTTTGTATCTCATTTTCTTTTCACAAAGTTAAAGAATAAAATTAAAATAAATCGACTAAAGATAATCTCGAAGTCGTAATATTTAATATGATTGAATTCTTTTCACAATATTATCTATATACGTTTATTATAGAATAAAATCATTGAAGTCCATTTAAAGGATTAGAAGGCATCTTCATATCTTGAAAACTGTAAGCAATTAAAGAAAAAAATAAATAAATAAATAAATACTACATTATATATAGCTCCATCTGAATAATACAACATACATTTTAAACCTTTCCGTTAGAATTAATATTTACAAAGACATCGAAGAGATTTCAATTACGCGAATTACTCTTTACGGTGAAAAGATTCCGGTGTCATTCTTCTTTAACACAAAAATAGAGTTTATAAAATGCTTTCGGTTCGGACCAAATAAATAATTTTTTATAAACTAAAGAAAGGTCAAAAGGTGATGGAATTATTTATGCGAGTATACAAAATATAAAACAGTATTAAGCATAATTCCCTGCAACGTATAATAACGCATTCGATTATGACAATCAGAGTATCTCCATTGTTAGAAAAGGATATATTTATTAATTGTGATTTGTATAACCCAGCCTCACCATTATTTACTTTAAAATTACTCTATAATGCTACGGTTTGTTTACGTAATGCAATTGTTTCCAACTCGGCGACTTTAATTAACGGATGATGAAAACATCTGTCATCGATATTCCATGGGGTGCAAAAACAAAGATAAAGAAAAAGAAATAGAAACGAAATGTAATTCTGTAAAATCAAACAATTCATTCGTTGCCTATTAGCATACAGTTTGCTTTTCCATTGCATTATAATCTATATCTACGATAGACGGCAAGAAAATTACCACTACAAGAATACGTGCATACATATACATGCACGCACGTACATTACTACACCATATGCATACTTAAGTTTTCAATAAGTTCGAAAGTAAGAAAGTATCGAGTAAACTCTAAAGGTAACGTTAAAATGTTGAACTTTTCTCGTTTTAGCCGATGACCTAGAAGGAAAAGTATATATTTTCGTAAAAAGAAAGACATAGACAGAAGGAAGAATAAAAGAATAAAAGAAATAAGGTATCGAGCTTGATCACGTATTAATCGCAACTTTAATTCTTACTTACGAGATGAATTAGACGACTATAATTCTCGAACTAGTAATAATCGAGAAACATTGGGAAAAGGTATGAGGTTTTCTGAAGGGAACAAAAAGAGAAAATATATCCTATTTTTCGAATTGTAGAGCAAACAGAAACGGTATACCGTAATTTTTTTTTTCGTTCTTTCCTAGAAATGAAACGAATCCCTTTCGTTCGAAATGCATAAACGCATACACACACACATACATACGCGCGCGATGTACTTTCACGTCGAAGAGGACGAACGATCTTTTGTACGACTCGTTTTTTTCTGCTGATCTCGCAGATCGACCTTTTAATCTCCGTAACGAGTCTTCCATCATCCAGCTCGTAGTATCCATCGAAAACGATCAAAAGTTTAAAAAACCATAGGGACTTTAGTGTAATACAATATTGTTGTTTCTGGTATTTCGATATTTCAATAGGATCGAAAACGCAACCACTTTCATTTTAAAAGAAATATCGGATTCTATAGGAAATAAAAATTCGATGGAATATATAATAGATTGATATCCGATATTAATATATATATATATATATATATATATATATATATATATGTATATATATATTTAACAAAGTACAAATTATGATTCTAAAAGTGATTTAATTTGCGTTATATTATATTCAATATTATAGTAAATCTTTCAACGTTTTTTAAGAAAAATACATTCATATCTATTACACACTATTTATTTATTTATCCTATTTTATAGTTTTATTTAAACCTTGACACATTAAAAAATAATATTATATAATGTTATATTACAGAAAGGTCAGAGATTTATTTGTAATATTGAGTCCGCCGTTGGAAATGATTTTAACCCTCTTCTCTTACTTTTATTCGGTAAAAGTCATTCACACGTGTGTGTGTGTGTATGTGTGTATGTTAGGAAGAGAGATCAAACTAAATCGGTCGTAAACCGAATCTAAGTCTCGATATCTCGACTTTACCGAGATTAAATACTTTTATATCTTTTCTGGCGATACCTGTTTGATACGTTTTCACATTACTTTTCAAGATACATAAATAGTAAATATCGAGAAAGCCAAGACAGAATAGAACGTTAATAAATAATAATTCAAAGACATCAAATTTCATTGTCGTCGTCTTCAATTATTAAACAAATTTCTCTTCTATACGGATCAAAAAGTAGACTGTAAATTTTGAAAGACTCGATAGAGAGAAATTCCCAATCACATTGGAACTAAATAGATGTCAGTAGGATCTGTGATATGGCAGGTAGTTAAAAGGCTTTTGTGCTTAATGCTTTCGAGTGGCCCACTGCCCTCTCTCTTTCTCTCTCTATCTCTTTCTTTATTTCTTTCTTCTTCCCTCTCGTCTACTTTCCCCACAATTCCTCTCTCCGTTTCTCTTTCTCCTTTCAATATCAGAGCCAGTAGTAGTAACAGTGGCAACAGCAGTAGAGACAACGGCACCTACGAGGTTGATAGCGACGACCATATTAGTGGTAGTAGTAATAGTAGTAGTAACAGTAATAGTAGTAGTAGAGAAGTAGTGTAGTAGTAGTAGTGGTGGTGGTGGTGGTGGTGACAGTGGTGGTACTAGTGGTGGTAGTGGTGGTAGTTTGAACCTGCTAAGAAGGGCGCAAGCGCTTACTATCCTCTCTCTCTCTCTCTCTCTCTCTCTCTCTCTCTCTCTCTCTCTGTCTCTCTCTATCTCTATCTTTCTCTTTTCCCTGACATCGCCGTCCTCCTCTTGTATTTCGCGGCAGTTATTCGTGGGGTGCGAAAGCGAGAGGTAGTCTCCGTGCTGTCGAGCCCTTAGGTACACCTTACTACTACGCGCGAAAAAAGAACTTCATCGTGTCTCTTCGATTTTTATCCAGTGTGTGCCGTGTCTTTTGTTTCTCTATACTTTCTCTCTCTCTCTCTCTCTCTCTCTCTCTCTCTCTCTCTCTCTTTCTCTCTTTATCTCGCTTTTTCGACAATTCTTCTCTATCCTTTTTCTATTACTCTCTTTTTTCAACCTACCTTTTTTTTATTCTCTCTTTCTCTCTCATATATAGAAGGCTCACGCTAGTTATCGTGTGTCAGTCGTATTCTCCTTTATCTCTCTCTCTCTCTCTCTCTCTCTTTCTCTTTATCTTTTTTTGCTGGTTCGCATGGTGCTTTTTAAACAGTAACTTTGTCTTGTTTGTATTCGTTTCTCTCTCATTAACACAGGGTGAGATTCTCAACAAAGTTTAAAGCTGAAATTCGGCCTATCTAGTTCAACTATTGTAGTCGAACGGATGTTAATTAGTTTAATTTATCTTCAACTCTCTTTCTCTTTCTCTTTTTTTTCTTTTTTCTTCTCTCTCGCTATTTTCAACAAGCACAATTTTTCCGAGTCTCTTTATTTTCGTCACTCTGTAATTAGGGTGTCATCGTTCTCGCGAGCGTGACTAACCGTAATCCATGATTCCTCATTTTTGAAGTTATCATAATTTTTTATCGTTCTCTTTTTAAAGTCTCTTTATCTCTTTCTTTGTTTCCTCTTCTCTTTTTTTTATCTCGGCTTTTTATTTTCGATCATCGTCAAAAAGATTTCGTTTTCTTCTCTCTCTCTCTTTTTTTTTTTTTTTTCTTAAAGCATTACTTTATCCCACGAGACGCTTCCCTTTCCATTTTTTTTTCTTCCTTCCTTTCACGTGTCTCTTATACTACCTTCGTTTTATATTTTTTTTTGTTTTATTCTTTTTCCTCCTTTTCTTTTCTTTTCTCGCGCGCTCGTTAATCCTCTCCTTCGTGCTCTAAATATTTGATTTATACGTTTATAGCTCTTCCAGTATCTTTTCTCTTATTATACTCTTATATATCCAACATTTTCATACTCTCGTAATAAACAATAACCACACGCGATCCTCTATTAATTTTTAACGTTATTTTTTAATCAGGACGTTTGTATGCTCGATAAGATCGAATCCATATTTTTGTATAACATGTCTACGTCTTGAAAATATTGATTTTATAAAACTAAAAATAAGAATATACGTATTTGCCATGTTCACTTTACATGACTTATATATATATATATATATATATATATATATATATATATATATATAAGTTATATATATAATATATTCTTCTTTTATATATTAAAATTAATTTTTCATGATGTATTTGTTACTATTGTATTATAAATCAACGTACCATACGCGTATGTTATTTAATAACTCTATACATATGTATACTAGTACAAACATATTCAGGATTTAGGAGCTGGATAATATCTGTATTTCTATGCGATCCTATGAATTATTAGATTCACTTGTTCCTAACTCTCTCTCTCTCTCTCTCTTTCTCTCTCTCTCTCTCTCTCTCTCTCTCTCTCTCTCTCTCTTTCTTTTTCCTTTAGAAATACATGTTCCGAAAGTCCAGACATATATACGCACTATCAGTTGTTCTAAATTTAACAAAACAACAACTTCCTTAATGTCACGCGTGCCGTAAATTGAAATCTAATAGTCGAGCGGCCGTTGGGAAAGTTGAAGTTAAACAGAGTTTAAAATTTAAGCCATGCCACCGGAAAATTTAGAAAGTTCCTTAGAGTACGTTCCTTCGTATCCTTGTATTCCTTCCTATTTCGTTCGTTTAAGAAGTTTATCTTATTCTCACTATCTTTATATCAATGCATCATTTAGTTTAAGAAACACCTATATTCAATAGTTGGACGTATTTTGCATGTTTGCACCCACGTATTATATATATTGAATTAATATATACATATATATATATATATATATATATATATATATATATATATATATATATACACACACATATGTACATACAATTATTTGCGCAAAAGATTGATTGAATAATTTTAATTTCCTTAAAGATAAAAGATCATAAAGTTATAATAATATGTATAAACCAGTAGCTAATATAGGAACAAATAATGTAGAAACAAATAATATAGAAATATGTTCAAATAGTGTTTGATATAAAATTTAAATATTAATTTTGCGCGAATATTTATGGACGAATCTATTAATAGTGTAACGTAATATATACGTACGTACATTGATTTATATGTACACGTAGATGAAATCACGGAAAAATAAGTCACGTATCTCACGAAAGGAAAGTCCTTGTATTTGAAAACACGCACGATATAAAACTTACTTAACATTTCGTTTTTTCTTTTCTTTATGTTCTTATTCTTCACGGATTTCAAAGAAACATATATAAAAGATTTTACGCAATTCTCGTATCGATTTCTACGACGACGTTTCGTAAAAGGGGTTAACATACTAAAGCGTACGTTGTTCGGATTGGTATTTGAAAGGACCTGTGTTGACCTCGTCGAAAGTCGATAAGCCAGTCGAAAGCCGCGATAAGCCAATCGTGTCTTATTGATGCGAACACGTTTAATCTTTTTATTCTTGTTACGTTTGTACGATTATAATTTTCACCTCGTATATTATCCGTCTTATGATTCAACAAAAAAAAAAGAAAAAGAAAAGAAGAAGAAAAAAAGAACGATTGATGATCCTTTCGCAGGAATCTCATCTGTTAGCTTTTTTCGCCCCCTTTCGTGGCAATTTCTCGGAAGGAGGCGGTGTAAGGAGAAATAAATTAAAAAAAAAGAAAGAAAAAAAGAAGAGGAGGAAAGAAAAAAAGAAAAAGGCAAGAAAACCAATTTCTACCAATAATCGAATTCTTTTGAGACTATCTCGCGCATAGGTTTCTCGTAAAAATGCACAATCTCGATGGCTTCTTCTCTGTGTTCGTATCGTCGAAGACAGAATGAAAACGAAAAAAATATTCTAAGACAGGGAAAGAAATAGAAGACAGAGAGAAAGAGTGAGAGAAAGAGAGTGAGAGAGAGAGAGAGAGAGAGAGAGAGAGAGAGAGAGAGAAAGTGAGAAAGAGAGAGAGAGAGAGAATGTGTATGTGTCTCTCTACTTGCGTTTTCTAGTCCTTGCTTTTTTTTTAGGTTCACCGGACATCCAATTTCCATCGAAAGTGCTCGGAAATACGTTTAACCTATCTCTCACGCAAGGACAACGTTGTCCATGAAAGGTGATTCTCTTTCGAGAGAAACCAGAAAGAAAGATAGAATGAGTGAGAGATAGAGACAGAAAGATAGATAGATAGATAGATAGATAGATAGATAAATGGATAGATAGGTAGAGAAAGAGTAGGAGAAAGAGAGAGAGAGAGAGAGAGACTGAGGAGAAGGAAATAGTAAAAGAGAGCTTGTAAAAAGCTTTTGCAGCGTGCTTTCTGTTCATCCATTTTTACTTTTATTTCTTGTTCTTTTTCCTTTGTATGTGTGCGTGTCTCTCTCTCTCTCTCTCTCTCTCTCTCTCTCTCTCTCTGTCTCTTTCTCTCTTTCTCTCACTCTTTCTTTCCTACACCAACTGTTGTTTAACGTACTTTCCCTATCCTAAGTTTTCTCTTCCTTTTCCTTCTTCTTCCTCTTTCCTCTTACTTCAACATCTGACTCACCCTCTTAAAGCCCCTTTCGTACTGTTGCGAAAGTACATAACCCATATTTCGTCTAACATTTTTCTTTTCCTTCTTCCATTTCTTTTCTACATGTATGTATATATATGTATATGTATATATATATATATATATATATATATATATATATATATATATATATAATTGTAGATATAAATTCGAGATATTTTATATTTATTAAACATATAGGCTTGAGATAAAGATCTTAATGAATCGAGCTATTTTGAAAAGTATTTGAGGAATCTTTTTATTTTTTTGATTCGTAGTTCAATTAGTATTCAAATTTATTGAAAAGTTTCTATCATATGTTATATAGAAGCAATTAAATGTTTTACTTGTAATTATTAAGCATAACTTTTATGACCCATTTCGTTATCCATATCACTCGACACTGTGCTTTGTACTATCATAAAAATTGTGATATTCGTTACTACTCGAAATTTGCTTTGTTGAAAAGTTTTACGCGAGAGAAAAAAAGAGCGAGCGAGAGAGAGAGAGAGAGAGAGAGAGAGAGAGAGAGAGAGAGAAAGAGAGAGAGAGAGACAAAGACAGAGATTGTCGTTGAAATTCAATAAAAATTCATATAGGTATGTAGAATCACGAGAGGATAGCAACAATAACGATCGAAGAAGTTTGACGTTTACTTTTGCAACATAATTATACAATCGTATCGACAAAAACGCATTACGAGGATCACGACGAAGAGATCGAGAAATTTGTTTTATTATACAGATCGAACTCTTTCTCTTTATCTTTCACATATATACACGTCCAAGCACGCACATTACTCTTTTTTATACCCCTTTTATTTTTTATTTTGTTCGAGTGGTTCGCGGCAGCGGTAAAATTGAAGAAAAAAAATATCGTCGCTTCCGAATTCGCGTTAGGATCCCACCACTCGTTAGGCCACTGCTCGTACGCTTTTTTTCGCCAAAAAGGTGAGTAATTACTCGATCATCTCGTATCTACGCTTCGTTAATCTCGTTATACGATTTTTTTTTTGGTCTCCAATTCAAATCGACAATTTGTTGTTATAACATTCTTTTTTCTTGTTCGACTATACTCATTGCATTTTTTTATTACTTTTTTCTTTTCGTATCAATTATTTATCAATCAATTAAATATCGTACACGTTGAAAGAAATTTAATGTCCAAGTTTAATGACTTTGTTGTTGCTATCATATTATTATTGTTATTATTATTATTAATATTATTATTATTATTAAGGTGAAACGATTGGTACAGTATAGCGAATAAAGGTTGAAACAGCGATCTAATGATTATTTGTAAGCCTTTATTGACGAGCTTACGCCAAGGTATTAAAGTTTAATTTAACAACAAGTTGTGAACGACGACGGGTTGACAATTTCGACGTGCTACGTCGACAAATTCAATGTACGATAACATTGCCGACTAGTTGGAATTTGTATATACGCGTTAATGAAGGAATTCGATCGTTAATTTCTGATTGAGGTTGAAACTCACGTACATATGTGCATATGTACTTACGTATGTAAATGTACATCAGTGACCTTTTTCTTCTATTTTTTTCTCCCTATTTTTTCTATTTTTTTTTTGTAATTTCTCTATGCTAATTCTTTCTTTAGTTTTTTTTTTATCATAAATTTTTTTGTTTCATTTCTCATGTTGGACGGATTGTTCCACGAAAAGGTAGGATGAATATTTTTGTAACTCATGTGCAAAAAAATAAAAATGAACGAAGAAAGAACAAGATCAATCGATTTCGAAATTTTATTCTTTATCTTTATCTTTCACTTCTATCTTTTTCTTCTTCGATTTACAAATACAAGAAGACACTTCGAAAGGTAAATTCATATATCCTTGAAGTACCGCGAAATCTGTAAATATAATCTCTCGAGTATCCTCTCTTATTCTTTGTCTTCTTTTCGGTCACTGTTCTAATATTTCCATATGGGAAGCGATAAAATTCATATCAAGTTATGTAAAGAAACTCGAGATTTGCATTTATTCTTCTTTACTTGGTCCACTTGTATATACTTCGAACGTAGTCGATCTTAGGTCATCATCGATTCTCGATAAGTTCATGCAAGGTAGTTTCAAACTTTTGACAGAGAGTACTAACCTTATACATAGATTTTTCATAAAGCAATATTAGCTTATAATTCTTTTAACATTTTCTCTTTCCTTTTTTTCTTATTTTTTTTTCCATTAGAGTTAAACCTTCTATATAAAATACAATTTAAATATAGCATATCGATGAATATAACGTGAATATTTAGTAAGATTGATAAGGATTTTACCAAGCATAAAGAACGGCACTAAAGCACCTCATTTTTACTAATATTAAGAAAAACGTATTTTACTTTTGTTGTGGCTCTTGAATTCTCAATGACATGTCTTTTTACATAGTTATTGAAAGAAATAATCTGCTCTGTTTCGTCCTAGTTATCGGATAACATAAAGTAGATGGAAAGAGAAAGAGAGACAAAAAGAGACAAAGAAAGAGAGAGAGAGAAAAAGAGAGAGTCAGAGAGAATTAGAGAGAGAAAGAGAAGGAGGGAGGGATGGATGATGGAAATAAGGGTGAAAAATCGTTGTTTAAAGTTTAACCTTGTAATCTCGATCTAACCTGGGTCTCCTTTTTTTCCACTGGATTTGTTTTCTCAGTAAACAAGATCGTGGTAAGCCGTACTTTCGATTTCCCCTATAGCTTGTCGTTGCAACGATCGACCCCTTAACAGAAACAAAGAGAAAGCAAGAGAAAGCAAGAGAGAGAGAGAGAGAGAGAGAGAGAGAGAGGGTGGCGAGCGGTGAAAAGTGAGGTAGAGATGGACTATGCAAGAGAACGTCAATCTTGTCGAGAATATTTCCTGGTGCATGTGGAATTTAATTGCTTCTTGATTACACAGCATTACTACCGTCAATTTGTTCTCTTTCAAAATCCCTTCCGTCGTTGAACTGAACCGTTTAATGATTTCATCAGAATATACCAATCCTGTTTACGTGTCATTTAACATTTTATTATTTCCCCATTTCGACGACGAGGATAGCAAAAATTTGAGGACAGTTAAAATTTAATATATATATAATATATATTATATAATATATATTATATATATATATACACATATATATATATGTATACTAGGTAGCACGTATATAAAACGTATAGTATGTAGATATAATATGTATCTACGTATGCAGAATGTGTCCCGTAGCTTCGGGGAATTGCTTCGGTGGTGGATTTCGCACATGAGAACAATAAAAAAAAAAGTTCATATAAACATATTCTCTGTTTGACCTTATTTCCTAGTTATATTGAGTTTCTTCTTTAACACAGCGTATCTGCTTACATTCACAAGAGGCATACAAAATGACCTCCTTGCGTCTGAATACAAACGTCCGTAGACATTTTACCATTGACCGATCACCTTCTTAACATTCTCATCATTTCTCAACGTATATAAGAGAAATCTTGTTCAATTATCTCGCGAAATATTTATTCTGACACTGTATCGAACAGGATATTCTATACACGAACTATAGATTTCAAATATGTAGTTCCAAAAGTAATACACAATCGATTGGTCGAACGACGGGTATCGAGTTTTGTTTATAAATAGATAGGTAAGTGGTATTAATTCGACTACTTTGATCCTTCGATTGATAAATTATTTCGACACAAAACTCTTATTATAACTTGTAAATAAGGTCAAATAAGGTATACGTTTACACGAACTGTTTTTATTGTTATTACGTGCGGCATCCATTGCCGAATTCCTCGAAGCTTTGGAACACAGTTTTGTATAGATATACATGTGTGTTATGGTTTCAAAGTGAGAGAAGAAGAGAGAAAGAGAGAGAGAAAAGTAAACAAAAAAAATTCTCCGTTTTCGACGATGATCCTTACGACGCATGAAATTTATTATTTCGCTGGGCAAACGAGTGGATGGATGAAATCTACAGACGCGACGAGCTTGGCTCGTCGAAATGTAGGTTACGTCGATTGCTCCGTGTATTATAGAATCTCTCTCTCTCTCTCTCTCTTTCTCTTATGCACATATTTTCTCTCGTTTTTTTTTTTTACTATTTCTTTCTTTTTCTTCGTCTTCCTCTTTCGTCTATTCCTTCGGTTTCTCTTCTCCACTGACACATTTTCCTTTGTCTATTCGACCGACCTACCAAACTGCTTCTTCGTTTATCAGCTTCTCTCTCTCTCTCTCTCTCTCTCTCTCTCTATGTCACAATATCTTCCTAAATCACACGCTTTCCTATCGTATACGGTCGTTCTTTACTCACTGGCAGCAACAACGTCAGAGTCGGATACGCCGCGTATCGCCTTCGAATTTCCATAGATTCCTTTTCCACCAGGATGAACATCCAAAAGCTCAGGAGTTCTTCACAAAATTATCTTTCTTTTCGCGTCGAAGGAAACGTTCAAAGGTCGTATCAGATCGATGAATTTTTTTACGAATAGCATTGGATCGTTTTATCGTTTCAAAGTCGATACTCAAATTTTTTTTTTTGTTTGGATGATATTACATAATAAAATATATTTGACAATATTGTGGATGTTAGAAAAAAATTGTAGAAATCGTATCGTATATATCGTAATATAATATAATTTTATATTATATTTTTTATTTGACAGAAATTTTTGATATTGAAAATTAACAATTAATTTAGAAAACACTTATTATCGTACGTTCAACCTTTTTTCTTAAAAGCAAATTTATTTATTATGAATATTTTTATGATAAAGTGTAAAGGGTAAAGTTTTAGAAACCGATCGTATCTACCAATTTCATAACTCGTACATTTTTTTGAAGTTAATAAATTAGTAAAATAGGAAGAATAAAAAATTTAATTAAGGGAAGAATTTGTCAATATTTTATCAATAACGAAAAGGAAAATACTCAACATATAGTAATGATTATTATTAAATATTGTTATATTCGTATTAATGTGTTGACATTATTTAACACTAATAACGATGGTTAGAATTAGAAAAATAGAATAGAAAAATAACATAGAAATGATATTTCGTACAGATGTATCTATATGATGTAAAATATTTTGCTACGGTATGATTTGAAGAACGCTACTGATTACAAAATATTGATTTCATCTTTACAATCATTACAAAATGTACGTAAGGTGAATATAAAATATTTTATGATACAGACACAAATATATTTTTATGGAAACATAAAACATCCCTATTTGGGTTGTTATTTGTATCTACTATATACTGGTCAATATATCTCGTCTCAATTGCATCTCCTTTTTTTTTATAATACGTATTTGTAAAAAAAAAAGAAAAAGAAACAAAGAACACCGAAATAAGATTAAATCTATATATAAATTTTCTTTCCATATATTTTAATTCTCATTTATTTTATATGGTTATGTCATATTAAATTTGTCATGTTAAATTTATGTCATATTCAATGTACTAAATATCGTATTAAATGTCGTTTAATATATTCTTTTATATAAATTGACAGGAAAATTTGGTTCCCATTGAAAAAGTTGAATTACAATTTCAATAGAATAAAAGTATAGACGTACGGGTCTTACGAGAAACGAAAGAAAAAAAAGAAAAGAAAGAAAAAAGAAAAAACATATTTAACAAAGGAGAAACAAAACGTTAATTAAATATCTTCTATTGAGATTAACGAGTACGACAAACTTTCTAATAAATTCTGAAACATTAGTTTCCTTGTCGAGTAGGAAGGTTACTTTAAGTTTATGGAACATTACAGTGGGATTTAATAATATAAGAACGAAATGTTTTCTTCTGCGTCATTAAAAATGCAACATCGTCTTTATCGTTGTAGTCGGTGAAATTTGTTCGTACCGTTATCGCGACAGACAGAAAGGAAACAAAAAAAGAAAAAGATAAAACACGATACAGCAATATTCCATTCATTAATCTTTTCTCTTAAAGATAAATTCGAACACGTCACTTTACGAAAGTTGTTCGTGGTGAGCCAAAAGTAGATTCATCGTTGAATCGTTTAGGAAAGAGAAGGAAAAAGCTTCTCGTTCGTACTCACCACTAGTGGTCGGACAACATCGGGAGAACTTTTCTGTTTTGTAATCTCGAGCGACGAACCACAATTCGGCCACGTACGTAGGTTACAACCTCCCTGCTATAAATTTCGTCGGTCTTCTCCTCTCTCCGACATCAAGAACGAGATACCGGTCGAGTAAAACGACGATACGAACCTTCGTAAATTTTAGATAATCTCGTTCGCGAAATCTAACTGATCCAAAGTCACAACTTAGGATCGACATTTGCATTTCAAACCTGAGTGTTGCTGTATCGTTCTTGGAAATTCAAAATTCCTTCGTCACGTTCGCAAACAAGGACGATTCTCTTGAACTAGTTTCGGATAAAGGATTGACAAAGTCAATATTCAAAGACAAAAAGATGAATCCTAATTTCTATTAAATTTCGACGAAAGTGAAAAAGTTAGTAAAAATGAAAGAGACATTGATTATTAAATAAATAGATGATATTTAATTGAATCACACATTTTTTTTTACGCCATATTTATCTGAATTTATCTCTTGGTAGATTGAAAGAGGAACTTTTCTTGAACACACACGAACATACAGACAAAAGACGCAGATATGCGTAAGAGAAATCGACATATAAATATCGCGAGCACGCGATCGTTCCATTTCTTTCTTTCTTTCTTTCTTTCTTTCTTTCATTCATTCTTTCTTTCTTTTTTTCTTCCTTCCTTTCTTTTTTTTCTCCTTTTCGAGCGTGATAATGTTAACAATGAAAGAAGCCGGAGCTGCAGGGATATCTTCGTGAGTGGTATCGACAAATCGACGCTGATGGGGACGTAAGTTGATGTAGTGTTCTTCTTCTGCCGTGACTTGACTCAAGAAAGAAAGAAAACCGCTTTGCGACGGCCACGAGAAATGAAGATTTTCCGTATCGGAATTTCAGCCCTCGTTCTCTGAAACTATTCGGATTTCGATTCACGTAGATAGATCGTTTTAATCGTTCCTCTATCTCCGAAAGATTATTTATTAAATTTTATCATCGCGATCTCGATACAAGAGATATCCGTTAATCGTTCATGGAGTAACCTGTCCGATTGAAAATGCCGTTACTACTGATAAATCAGACAGTAGTACGAGTCAATAATTCATTTCGAATTTCGCCCCGATCAACAATTCCATTCGAATTGGATTATTATGGGATATATCGTTTCATTGTTTTATAAAAAAAAAAGAAAAAGAGAAAAAGTTCGAATAATTTCTACGAAATAATAATGGAAAGATATATATCGATTATAAAAAAAGGAAAATCATTTGTGTCAAAGGTAGCTTGATTTTTTTTTTAATTAGTCGAGTCGGTTGAACAATTTTTTTACTTTTCTAATTAAAGTTATTACGTGATTGTTTTTGTTACGATTCAATGTAGATTCGAATGTTCAAGAAAATGATTATCTTGAATGTTTTCCGAAAAAAATATTTCTTGTAATATTACATTTTTTCTACATCGGATATAAGATCGAGAATAATGTGAAAGGCCAATAGTTCTCGTAGGACTAAAACTATCTAAGGCTCACTTTAATAATATTGGCATTTAAACGAGCCTCACCATCGCGATCGTACATCCAATCGAAGTATTATGGATTGAGTGAAGAGCATCACAGGTCGTTTCCAACCAATCCCTTTCTTCTACCACTTCTCACTTTTTCCTTTATCCATAGAGGCATTTATATGAAAAAAACGTGCTTTCTTATTCTTTCAATATCATTGAATCATTTTGTTTTAAAGCTTTTCAATATTCGGAAATATATTTCAAAATTGAACAAATTTTGAAAAAAACTCATCGTTATTATCCGATAAAATTTTAAATATTCTTGCGAACTTTGAATTCTTCAGTCGCGCGTCACAAATTTTTATAAAATTTTTAAGTTTTTAAACACCATCACTATTTCGTAATCAAAAGTCAACTCGAATTGGAAATACTAGTGAATTTTTGATATAAATTTCAAACTAATCTACTTCACCGTTTTGACGGTAGAGTTATATGCACATACACCCGCACAGATTTAGATTTTGATATGAAACGTCGGGATCTCTTCGAAAAGATTTTGTTAATATTTTGATTTATTTCAGAGTTATACTTGTCACTACGTCAAAAACATAAGAGACCTTACGATTGTAGAATACCTTCTTACTGTATTTCAAATATGTTTCAACTCAAATAAAAATCACGTAGTAGGTTTTTATTGGGCTTTCAAAAAAAATTTTTTCGTTTACCAACACATTTCGTATTTATTTACAAAGACGAGAGAAACTCGTAATTTTCGGGCTATTTTCACGTCAGCAGACAGAAATTTATATCCAGTTGAGAGAAAACGAGAAAACGAGAAAACGAGAAAAAAGGAAGGTCGTTAACGAGCCGGCAGGAATTTTCGATTCTACCTCACGTTTTACATGCGATCTATATATACACATCTTTCTCTCTTCTTTTTATTTTCTGTTTCATAAAGCACGGATCTCGTGTGATCCGAGGGATCTCGGTTCGAATCAATGAGAGAAAATAATTCGAAGGGTAGAAGTTTTGTGATTTGTCTCGGGACTTTCCATGAAGACATATTCGCGGTTCGTTTGATTTTACGTAAAAAAGTAAAAAAAGAAAAAATGGAAAGGAGAGAAAAAGCAGAAGGATAAAAAAATACAAGGGGAGAAAAAAGAAAGAAGAGCTATAAAATTGCCTAAGCTTAAAGATATTCACACGAATCGTTTGACACGAACTTATACATATTACACATCGATATGTTTCGATAGAATCGAAGGATTCGCAATATGTCGTAGTAATTTGAAAGAAAGCCGAAGGAGCACGAAGATTTACGAAAAATAATGGAAGAAATGTGAAAGACAGAGAGAGAGAGAAAGAGAAAGAGAAAGAGAAAGAGAAAGAGAAAGAGAAAGAGAAATAGATAGATAGATAGAAATATAAAGAGAAAAAGAGAGAAGAAGAGACAGGCATACAGACAATCGAAATCTTATCGAAGCAACGGCATTCGATCGAGACTGGCTAAGTACGTCGGATGGAACTCGATCTTTTCTCGGATATATAAACCGAAAAGAAGAAGAAAAAGAAGTAAAAGATGAAAGAAGAAGAGACAGAGGTGGAGAGAATACGAGAGGGAATAAGGGCAAAGTTCGATTATCCCGGGACTAAAAACCTTTTCGTTCCTCTCTCAGTTACAGTCGACTGCCAATCTCGGTACTCGGCTCGTTCTATCTACCTTCACGACAATTAGATCTCGCGAGATCGTTTAAAGTTTTTCTTAAGATCACTCCGTACGGACTCTATCTGTCTCTCCCTGTCTCTTTCTCTCTTTTTCTCTCTCATTCTCTCTCTCTCTCTCTCTTTCTCCCTTTCTGTATCTATCCATCTGTGTACCTATCTCTTTCTATTTTTCTCTTTCTTTATTCTTCTCTCTTTCTCTTTATAGATTACAGAACGGTGAGAAAGTTCAATGGAGTTTCTCGAAGAGGTTTCACGAAGACCGATTTGCCAATTTTGTGTGAGCCTTAAAAAAGACCACTAAAGTATTAATCCGCTTTCTTCTCTCCTTAATTCTTTTCGATCTCTTTCTTTCTTTCTCTCTTTATATATATATATATATACATACACATTTAATAAGATAAACGAATTTTTGGAGAAAGTTCATGCTCTTGTCCAAAGAAAGAAGAAGTCGAGTAAAAAATATTTTATCGAAATAGAAAACTGGTGGGGTGTACACGATATGTAACCTACAGTGAACCAATATAAAAGCGTCGCTGAATTCTCCCTTTTCCTTTTTGTTTTTTTCTTTTTCTTTTCGACGTTCCTTACGAACGAAAAGGTCTCTGCGACATATTTGTCGATCTTTATTACGATATCGATGAATTGCGTTCCATTTGCGGGAAATAACGCATTAAATAAATACGTTTCGATGAAATTTTATTGTTCCTTGATTTCAAATAGATATACGATAAGCATCTATAAATCTCTCACACGTATCTCTTAATTTTTATTTCTGTTGTTTCAGATAAATTAAAAAAATGTGTACAAGAGTTTTAAGAAAAAGCGTGAACATGTTTTTATGATTTAATAACAAGTCATTGCTTTTAGTAATTTCAATTTGTATGATCGATCCACTTTATGATTTTCATTATCTTTTCATCGCTTTATGATTAATGACAGAGATCCAATTAAAAAAAAAAAAAAAAAAGAAAAAAACATGAGTTTCCAGTGAAAATCGATATGTAATTTTCCCTATTTATAATTTCAACTCTCTTTAACGTATAATTTTTTTTTCTTGTCTAAAAAACTAAAATGTTACATAAAGTTAAACTTATAGTACGATATAATATTATACTACGCCATATCTAAAATGACTTACACTTAGAAAATATTTGTTTTGGAATACGAGCTGACAATGAATTATGTAACGAAAGCGTAAAATAAAACATAAAAAATATTATAAAATATATATTCGAGAGGAGTTATACATGATGCTCTCATGTTATACATGACGTTATAGATGGTTAAAGTCAATAAAGAAAAAAGAAAAATAGAAGACTCGTGACATTTTACAAAATAACGACTCGTATATCGCGTTAGATAGTCGAACGATCTATTTTTCTCTTTTCCTTTTTTCGATATTTCTAAACGAAAATATCGATCGGATTTCGTTTAGGAAAATTGTCTTTTTATATTTTTGTGATCAAGGATTATAATAATGCCGGTCGATTTTGTGTTATGAACGTTAACAAAGAAACTATTGGTTAAACAAATTTAATCGTGACTATAACTTCGATCGGTATCGATCATTTCCAAACTTTCCTTTGTGGATTCCATCGGAATATTCCGTCGGAAGGACGAACATAAAGAGATCGAGAGAGAGAGAGAGAGAGAGAGAGAGAGAGAGAGAGAGAGAGAGAGAGAGAGAGAGAGAGAGTACAAGGTGCTCTTTCATGCGTTAATTTATCGGATACTGACCGCATCGACGCGAACGTTTTCTTTTTCTGCTTTATAAAAGCGCTCCGATGGCGATCGACTTCGTACGTGTACGTGTAAGTTTATGTGTATGGGGGAATGCTTCGATGTACTATTAACGTAAATCAATGAGAAGAGTATAGCACCGTCGTTGTAGGTATCGAGTCAGTTTAAGTACTGTGAGTAAAGCAATAAAGTGCCATTTATGTACATCGGAAAAAATAGATTTATTCACGTTCGAATAATTTTTCAAATCTTTGTTGAAACTTCTTGAGAATTTTCCTTCGAAAAAGAAAAAAGAAAGAAAAAAGAAAAGAAAAGAAAAGATTTTTACGAAGTCGTATGATGGATATGTACCCACACATACATATATATATATATATATATATATATATATATATATGTATGTATATATATTTGAACGACAACTCTAGATAAATCAAGAAGTTTTGAAAGAATTCACGTCAAAGAATAAGCTTACGAAGGAAAAAAAAAGAAAAAGGAAAAAGAAGAAGGAGAAAAAGAAGAAGAAGAAGAAGAAGTAGATGGAAAAGTATGCGTTTTATCAAACCCATAAACGAATCGAAAATACCTAGGAAAGGTCAGAGATATACGTTTTTTAAAGTTCACCCTTCGACCTACAAGTTCACTGATTTTCTGGCACGAAGAAAGTAGAGGAAGACTTTTACCACCAATTCAACTGACTTAATTGTTATTTTTTTACGTAGCTAGCTCGGGAGATAGTACATAGGGCAAACTCATTCTCTCTTTCTCTCTCTTTCTCTTTCCCAGTCGTATTTCTCGTTCATCATGATTAACGATGCCTTTTTTCCATCCCTTTCACAGATATACATACACATACACACACACAGTACAGATATAAATACACAGAGTAATAGGTAATAGGTATCTGTATATTTTCTTTTTCTTTTCGATGTGTTGGTCGATAAATCATCGTATCGACGTGTTGTACACGACGAGAACGTGCACATCACGGACATACGCGTGTCAGACAGCCCCTTTGGAAGCCAACGAGTGCGATATCGAGTCGTTGGGCTTCGACGTGTTCCGATCTGTCGTCGCTTGAACGCACGATACATTTGATAATTCAACGTAACTCGTGCGAAAAAGAGAAACATAAAATAGGCTACGTCTTTTATAGCGATTAAAATTCGAAGTTTTCTACTGACGATAAAAGGATAAAAGAAAAGAAAGAGAAAGGAAGTAGATAAAGCTAACAAAGTAAATTAATAAAAGCGAAACATAAAAGAAGAAAGAATAATATTACAAAGTATACGCGTTATTACTACTTAAAATTTTTTTTCGTCTTTCCAAAAAAAAAAAAAAGAAGAAAGTTTCGCACTCTCTTATAAAAAAGAAGAAAGAATTGATTAATAATAATAAAACAGTGATTAATAATAAAGCGAACACGGCTACATACGCACGCACAGTTTTTATATTATCGTATTATAATATTATATATAATATTAAAAAGTGCAAGACGATCGACGATATGTCAGTTAGTTAGAATTTATTCTATCCTGACTTGTTCTGAAGACTCGGATAACAACGGTAGCTATTAATTAGAACACGAAGTGAGGGGTCGTAAACAGAGAGAAAGAGAGAGAAACAGAGAGAGAGAGAGAGAGAAGGTGGAATGAAATTAATTGAAAATCTCACTATATTTTGTCAATAAGAGTACAGTAGTGGCTATGGTGACGTATATGTATAAGTATATATATATATATGTGTGTGTGTGTCTATGTGTGTATGTGTACTCTATACACTATGAAGAGGACGTATAATTCGAGCTTTCGAGCTTTCAAGTAACACTTGAGGCTATCGGTTGATTGTTATAAACGACAGCAATGAAACTGCTTGTTCGATTCGAATCGACGAACCTTGATTCAGTAGGATTCGGCTAGTTGGGTAAATTTGTTGAACGATCCATGCACACCACCGAGCCCGTTTCTAAATATTTTAAAACATGAAACTACTTTGCCACGTTAATTCGGAAAAGAGAATAGTCATGTTGAGCGGCGTTATTCTAATCGAAAGAGCTAACCAGCTTGCTCTCTATTCAGCATTATTTGCACTCGGTTGCACGTTAATTATTAATTCTCGTTTATTTGTATATACCCTACGGGTTAACTCTTTCAATTTTCTTGCACGAACAAAGTCAATTTTGCGTTAGGAACGTCGGATTTTGGATTCTTTCTTCTTTCTTTTCTCTCTCTTTCTCTCTCTTTTTTCTTTTCTTTTTTGTATTCTTTTACATTTAATTGCATATTTCTTTGCGTATTCAATTGAGATTCGTGGAATGAAAATTTTTTAACTCATTAAGCAATTTAAATAACTTCTCCTTTCCGAATATTTTCGAAAAAAGTAGAAAAAGATTTTCATTATTTTTCATGTAGAAGTAATAATAACGTCAGTATTATCCGAATATTTATTATACAAATACGTTTTTAGAAATAGTTATTCAACTAGATCTGTATAAAAGTATAAAAGAGATTGTTATACACAAAATTGTTACAAAATCTTCACTCGGTCATTGGTAAGAATAATTTGTGAAAAATTAATAATAACATAGATATCATTCAATTAAAAAACAATTATACAGATATAATGAAATAGTTGATTACAGATTACAGAATATCCTATTCGATTTTGGAATAGTTGAAAATCCTCGATGTGTGTCTTACTCGAATTTTGACAAACTCTTAGGTAATGTAAGAAAAAATTACAGAGATCCCCCTTTTGTTATTAGCATCATGGTATTTACACAGCTGCTAGAGAAAAGACGATCGATGAATCGGCTGGAATTTCAAACAATTCCGGGGCAAGCCTCTGAACTTTATCGGTTTTCCAATCCAATTCGCGTTCATCAAAATAGACCACAATGGCAGTATGGTGGTTCTCCTCTTCACATGTATATACATATATATTTTATATATATATATATATATATATATATATATATATATATATATACCTATTTACAGATATAAAGAGAAGCACGCAGACAAATACAAAGGCAACCAGAGAATGTGAACGCCGTCCTGAGAGGTATTGCGTACTAGCCGCAGCCTTGCTGGCTGCGGATCGTTGAATGTGAGATAACACTGATGAGTCCAGGCTCTCGCGAGTTAGATGGGATCAGCCGTCCAATTTGATCAAAACAAACGCATTGTCCTTTACGTTGAGAACCGGCCGAGTACTCGCGAGTTCGTAAACGTTCATATGTATATACGTATTTACATGTATTGTATGTACATACGTGTAAATATATGGATAGCTACGTACGTGTAAAGATCGTTTCCCGATATGACGTGAATTGGATCAAATTGGGCTTCAATCGTGGCCGGAAGCGGCCCGCTGAACCAGCTGCGCTTCGATCTTCTCTTTTCCGGGGATAGGGGAGGGAAACTTAAAGCCCGTAGGGGTGGTAATTAAATTCTCCAGCGGTTTCCGTTAGTTGCATTGGACAACACGAACCGAAACAAGCCGTAAATCGTTCGCGGTGTTTCTGATTCTTCTTGGGCGAAGAAAAAAAGAGAAAGAAAAAAAGAGAAAGAAAAAAAGAGATGGAAAAAGAAAAGAAATAAAAAAGAGATAAAAATGTATTATTGATATCGCGTTCTGCTTTTATTTCTTTATAATAAAAGCAATAATAAAAGTCATAGGACGATCGTTTGGAATAATTAATACATTCCCATTAATGAATCGTTCTGTTTCTCTCTTTTTCTCTCTCTCTCTCTCTCTCTCTTTCTCTCTCTTTCTCCGTTCGTAACAAATTCGATTTACTTTTTACGATGGAAACTGCTTACTTTGTTTGAAACGTTCCATTCATTCGTTTTTCATCTTTCATTTTTTTTTCTTTCTTTTCTTTTTTTTCTGTTCTCTATTCATTTCGTTCCAAGATTTGAAAGCGATCGGAGGGAAAAGAGAGACGTATGTACGTTTATCGAGGTGGTGATATTTCAAGTGGCGAGGTTGAATTTTTATCGGCCCGCAGAATTTCATGTTTGAACGTGTAGGTAGTATCTGCCATTTCTCTTTCTTTCCCTTTCTCTCTCTCTCTCTCTCTCTCTCTCTTTCTCCCTTTCTCCCTCTCTCCCTCTCTCTCCCTTCCTCTCGCATCGATGGCTCGTAAATCGTAAGTACACCCTTTATTCAGGTCACTTGCCAGACTGTCGATTAGTTTAGTAGCTTGTAAAACTCGTGAATACATGTCGTTTATTTTTAGAATCATTTAGGAAAGAAATTAGTATGCAATATTTCCGCAGTATTTATATCGAATGATCGATACCGTTTTTTTCGAACGAATCTCCTCGATATTATTTGAAAGAATATTTTAAAATGAACTTTTTCGAGTCCTTTCATTATATTTTTATCATTATTATTATCGTCAGTGATAACGCCAAACGGTCTTACATATGCACATACGTCGTTGCTCTAATCAATGCCTCATGTCGTCATGTGATACGCATACGTATATATGAACGTATGACGCTAATATCATTATTACTCCCATTAGTCTTTGTCACGGCGATAAATTTACATTAGTCGCGGCATCAAGTGGAAAGATATTTCAAGGGAAGATGGCGCAAACCCGTGCGAGTATCATTCCGGAAAAATATAGATCTCTGAAAAGGAGCCAAGAAAATGAACCCACGAACTTTTTTACCATAGAAGATATTAACGTTGTACAAATAATCATGAAAGATTGGTACGTATTACGTAGCTAGATGTTTTCTTTTTGCTTTCTTTTCTCTCACTCTCTCTTTCTCTTTTTTTCCTGTTGTTTTCTCATCACTATTATTAAAGAATTTTTAAAACGGGGTTTAAATTTTCAACCGACGATTTTTGGACGAACAGGAAAGAGCTCTAATTAGCTTCACATCTTTTTCTTTCTTTCTCTATCTTTCTCTTTCTTTTTCTCTTTCTTTCTTTCTTTCTTCCTTCCTTCCTTCCTTCCTTATTCTCTCTTATCTAATTGCGAAAGATTAACACGAATTCTCCGCGCTCGTTAGAAACTTTTCACTTCTCTTTCTTTTCCTCTTTCTTTTTTTTCTTTTCTTTTCTTTTCTTTTCTCCTTTATCTCCAACATTCTACTTCGGCAAATAGTAAACGAATCATTAATGGTAGCATCTCTCAATATTTCAAATGTAACTCGTCGTCCGACTAACCGTATGCCGTGTTAAAATTCGATTAAACTATCTGGCGATTTATCGACAAAATTTTATGAGAAAAGTTGCGTTGTTTCCCAGAGAATGCATCGAGTTTTTCAATCAAGTAGATAGTATACATTCGATATCCGTGTTGTTGGTAGTTGTTTTCTTTCTTTTTTTTTTTACTTTTTTTCTTCCCCCACCTCTCCTTTTTTTCCTTTTTTCTTCTTTTTTCTGCTCTTTTGCTTTTTGTCTATGGCCACGAACGAACTATTTATTTATATAGCTACATAGCGACAGCTCGTGTACCCCTATCTAAAACCTATCTACTCTCGGAGTTTTCCAATTACAATAGTCGCGCTTACAAAGCTTCCCTTCGATATGGATACCTAGCTACCTGCATACGAAAACGCACTCAACGTTCCGAGACGACATCAACGAATTAATAAACTCGTTCTCTTCGTTCACGTGTATATATATATATATATGCACATACATACATATGTACATAGATACCAAAAACGGAAGTGCATTATTTATTTATCGAGACAGAGAACGATCGATAAAGTACTCGGTGCATTAATGAAAGTCATATTGTTCGATGTTATATTTAAGATTTTTAGTAGAATCGGAAATTTACAATAGAATTCATTACGTTTCGATAAAATATTATCAATCTTTTATCAACTGTAAAAAACGATAAACCCATCCTTCTTTTTCTCAATAATTTTTATTCGTCACCTCTCGCGTATCTCATCGCGTTACATTATTTAATACGATGACATTTATTTTCTTATAATTGTTCATTATAGATAAGACAGGAAGAGATAGTATACATATTTTACTTTTTTTTCATAACAATTTCGAAACACTACGAAATATGATTTTATACTTATTGCTGCAATTCCAATAGAAACAAATAACTCGTTTCTCTGCGTTCCTCATTTGCTTTGCATATTCATTTCATTTATGAATGAAATTTTCTTTAAGCGCAATACCACATTTTGTTGGATGTGACATAAAAGAGGTTGATTGTGAATTGTAAAAATCGATAAATAGAGATTTAATGCATATAGAAAAATCGTGAGATGAGACATCTCGTCGAAAAAATCGAACGGATTTGATCGTTATTACGTATCACGAAAATTATAGTAGTTGTCGAGACTACAAAAAAAAAAGGAAGAAAACGAAAAGAAAAAAATTAAGAAACGTACGAATTGAACGATTCGAATTCAAAACAACTTAATTTATTTTAATTATTTCAATTTTTATGGTCTTAGTCCAAGAGGCAATCGATTTTCAAGATCGATGGTAATAAGCTTTTTCCGAAGGAGAACGAAGCTCGCATAATATATCGCTAAACGATCGGTTCGAGTCATGAATACTCGATAGCTATTGCAAGAAGTATCTAAGTCGATGAGCGTGTGTATTTCGCGTCGTCGCATACCGGCCATTACGTGCAGTACACACAGGAAACTAGCGATAAGTGGACACGGCCTTGGTTCTCTATATATGTATAATACATACACATACACATACACGCACACGCGCGTTTATTATATACGTAAAACATCGACTATAGAATCATTTCCACAATGTAGGTATCTATAACCATAAGTTAAATATGCTTCGTGAAAAGAACTTGTCATTCTTTTTTCAACCTATTATTTTCTATGAAATATTTATTTCAAAGATATATGTGTAATAAGTTCCTAATTATTAATCTAATCTGCGATAACTTTTTCTTTTCCTTCGTTTTCTTTTTCCCATTCACAAAAATTTTATACGACGCGGTCATGGTTATTCGACGTGTATTAAAAATCACTTATAAAACAATTTATCTGAATACTTTTATAAAAATCGTGTAATTTGACAATATCTTATATGGTTAAAGTATGTATTTATGAAATATTTTTCTACATCATTCTTTCAATTTAGAGACACGATACAGACACGTTTACGCGAAAACTTATCTCCTCCTCTCTATTTTCTTTTTCTGTTTTTCTTGTGAGATTCTTAACATGTGTCTCTTGACACTGACAAATGTGTTACATTCTCGAGTTTCGATGCTGTCGTTAAACACTGCTCGAAAGCAAAGAGAAGTACCTTGAATGACGCATAGAATGTTAAACGATGTCGACGTTGTACGTCGTGCGTCTGGCACTTCTCTCCATACTCTCCTTTGAGATCGCATTTACACATACATATGTACATACAAACACACCACACACATACACACACGAATATATATATATATAATACGTTTCATATATAGATATATACAATATTTCACATTTAATACGTATCGATGATGAATTCTAGATAATATTCAATGCATTTGTTATTTCAGGATCAGTTTTATTGTCGGTATGAAAATTTATGATATACAAGGAAAAACAGAAAAGGGAGAGAGGGAGAAAGAGAGAAAATATGAAAATGCATTAAGTTTCTCTCTCTCTCTTTCTCTCTCTTTGTATCTTTCTCATTAAATTCATCATTTCACCATTTTCAGCAAAATATTGACGGCGAATATATTAATAGTGGAATAAATAATGCCTTCCGCATGTTAACAGTACACACGGGAATATTGCATATTGTTTAATTAATAACCACGATTGCGGCCCTTCCGGTCGTAATTCTGTTCTTTTAGTTCCGGAACTTTTCTAGACGTCGAATTTAAAAAGGTATTTCATTTCGGGCGGAATATAAAACCACGCGTATCTTTGGTCACGTAGTATATAGAGAGAACGGTGTATGATGTACTTTTTTTTAAGAGAAATGGTACTTTTTTGTATTTAGTTACCAGGGAAAAGGGAAAGAATGAAAGAGAGAGATAAATAGGGTGAAAGAGCTAGAGAAAAATGAAGATGGAACAGAACAGGAAACGTTTCTTTGTCCGTTCTGACTACTGACTCGCTTCAAAATCCATGTAAATTATTTGACATTTTGAGACCGTGACGTTTCTTTCAGTGTGACATCTTGCGTCATTCTTTTCTCTTTTTCTTGCTATCCTACAATCGTACGATTTGTAAAAACATACCTATTTGCATTTACACTGGTGGTATTTTCTTCTAACCATTTGAAATTATTAATATTTATTATATCTTGCTTCTCTTATTCTTTTTCTTTTTTTGAAATCTTTTTATTTCACATCACGCAGAAATATTTTCATTCATGGAAATAATTCATTTTTTACGTTAAGCGAATAATTTTTTTCTTTTTCTATCACTGCTAATAAATTCGACAATGCTCAAATTTTTCGTATTATCGTTAATAAATTTGAGAATGCTCGGATAGATCGATTAAAATTGAACGTTCTAAACATTTCTTTTTTTTTTTTTAATAGCAGTTAAAATCAATCAAACGTTACAAGAAGAAAAAAGAAAAAAGGTACAGAGAAGTGAGCGTAACAAGAGGCGACAGAAGCAAATAAAATAAAGAGACGTAGAAAAGAGAAAGAGTATTACGATAAGCTTTAAAAATCGATTTCGTAGCCTGCTATCCCGAGAAAGGGAGAGGCACGTGCTCGGACCGAAACTTCTATCTTTCTTTTCTTCCCTCTCTATACTATATCCTTAAGATCGATTGTCGTAAGGACATTATCTTGATATACGGACGAAACATTTTATTAGAAATAACATCGATAAGGGTAATACTTCTTCTTTCGTATATCGTTTTCCGTTTAATACGAAACATCCCACGTTAACTTTTATTATTTGTTTCGTTTCGTTAAAATGAGAATTATTTAATCATTATTAATCATTATTAATTGTTTAATTGTATTTCGTTTGATTCTATTTTTCACGTTTTTATCATCATACTTCAATCTTCTCTTTTTTTCTTTCCCCTTTTTCGCTTTCATTCCGAACATTTTTATTTCATACGATATCTACCGTGTAACATTTGATCAATTTGAAATTAGTTTCTCGAATGTTGGGAATCCGATGTTGGGAACAAATGAGTTTTACTTTTAAAGCACTTTTGTTTAATCTCTAGTAATAATCTGTGGGATTCGCCATATATTTTAAAAGTCATTTCGTAACGCAAAGTTTTTTTATTTTAAATTCTAATCCTTAATCATCGTTTGCGTATTAAAGGTGCTAGATAAATAAAAAAAAAAAAAATGTAGAAGAAGAAAAGAGAGTTTACGACGGATAACAAATTTCAGAAACACCCATTTTTAAATAAGATATATCAGTAATGAAAATTAATTTCAGATGAACGAAGTATGAATGTACCAGATTGATAACAGATTCGTACGATTGATTCGATCGATACTCGTGTAGAATTCTCTAATCCAAGTATTAAATCAACAGGAAAGCAATCTGATCACACGATTCAACCAATATCCATATTTATATAAATTTTTCATTAAGAAAGTAGTTCTGGGAGAGATAAGTGTCAACGATTGGTCGTTCTCCTTTAACTTAGGAAAGATGTTGCCAATCTAGTCCCCAGAGTTCTAGCTAAATACTTAAAAGGGAATTTTGTGTGGCGACCCGATGCCAAAGTCGAAGGGTCACTTCCAAGTAATATCTATTTAAACAGAACATAGTGTTTTATATATATATATATATATGTTGTTCTTTAATATTATATAATCATTTTATTGCACGAACTAGAGTTTTTAAGAAAATTTATACACGAATACAACGATATTTTACTTCTTTTTGATACTATCCAGTATTTTTTCTTTCCCTTTTTCTTTCTTTTCTCTCAAAAACTCTTTATATGGGTCAGTGTGCCAGTACACGAAAAGAAATTACTTAGCGGTCGACGGATACTCGATAACTTTTTTAAAAAGAACAAGAACGGGAAAGAGAGAGAGAGAGAAAGATAGAGAAGGAGAGAGTATACCAGCAAACATCTTGAAAAGAACTTTATTTTTCGAGGAACGTCGAAGTTAGAGAAACATCGTTGTAAAGTGAACTCGTAAGTCTTACAGGCTCTCAATTGATTGGTTTGGAAAAAAAAAAAAAAAGAAAATAGAAAGTTTCAAGAAGAGAAGTTGTAAATGACGTATCTCACGAGAAATCAGAATAGAAAATTAACATTTTATTCTCTCGCTATATACGCACACGCACACACACATACCCTTTCACCTTCAGTAACCCTCCCTCTTGAGTTTTACGCTTCGCCGCTTGGAGGCTAACAAGGAAGATTTTCCGGAACATTTGCTAGCCCGCTTTCAAGGTCCTCCCCTATCCTAATGAGAACGTGCGACATAGTTTTTCTTATCAAGTTGTTCGACCTATCCACTTTTTTTCTTTTTTTTTTACTTTCCTTTCTCTTCTCCAAGAGAGATTTTTTTTTAAATTTGTAACACGATTTACGAGAACTTCCTTCGAAAGTCAACTCGAAGAGCTCTTCCATCTTCTTCATTTTTTCTTTTTTCTTTCTCTTTTTCCTTTTCCTTTTTCCTTTTTTACGACTTGTTAAACTTGTTTCGTCTCGCGAGAGATTCTTTTTTCTTCTTTCTTCTCGTATCAACTCTCCATATCGAAAACGATCGTTCGACGCAAGCTTTTAATCATATCAAATAAGTATATGAGTTAACGTAATTTCGTCATAGGCTCTTTCACTTTGCTATTGGAGGGTAATTTAATAGCGAACGAACGAACGAACGAACGAACGAACGGACAGAAGGGTTGGAACTGAACTAATGAACCTCTTTCTTTCAGATGGAAAGAGAAAGAGAAGTAGAGAGACAGAGAGACAGAGACAGAGGAAACAAAATGGTGACTTTTGAACGGCAAAAGAAAGAGAGAGAAAGAATATAATAGTATTTTAGCTAATATCAAATTTGATCATTTCTACGTACTTCCTATTGGTCGGGCATCAAACTTTCGCGATCGTTAGTACGATCCACGTTCCGAAAGGAATTGGGTTAATGCACTCTCCGAACGTTTTTCGAAACTATCGATATTTCAAACCATAATTCCACCGACAACAATGAACAGCGAACGGGCTGTTGCTGGATGTATATACGTCTAGACGTTCGATCCATATCTCAATCAATTTTATAAATAACATCGCATTGCTTCCAATTAGTATTGTTTCTTAAAATATTTATCTTTTGCTCATTCGAATTCGTTTGCTCAACGCAAATCGTTTGTAGAAACGAAAGTAAATCTGTTTAAATGTGATCTGTCACGAAAAAGTAATTTTATTTAAATCGCCCTCTGAGTGTCAGTATCACCTCTATTTGTCAGTAAAATAATTTCTAAAAAAAAAAAAGAAAAAGACAATAGAAAAATACAAACAAGAAATAAAAAAAAAGATACAAACGCAGATAAATAAATAATGTTTATTATCGTCAAATGGTGGGTTGTGCAATCGCGAAAGAATATCGAAAGGGAAAAAAAATAAATGAACACTTTTTATTACCGTCGAACGATGGATTCAATCACGTGAGAATATCGAGAAAATAATAATAATAATAATAATAATAATAATAATAATAATAATAATAATAATAATAATAATAATAATAATAATAATAAAAAGGAACGAGGAAAAGGAAACAATTTTTTTTTATCATCCAATATTGCGGATTTTATCGTGATGAAAAAAAAATTTTTTTAATTCTATGATAAAGAAAGCGTCGAAATGCAAAGTGGCGATAAACTCGCAGTCGTTGACAAGCCTATCGATCGTATCTGATCGTTTACCGACATGCGAAAAATGGTGTTAACAAAATGTATACGGCGGGTGGAGAAGGAAAAAGCCTTTCGTGTTTCATGCAATTTCGTTTAAAAATCTTGTGTAGACGCGCCTCTGTGGCGAGATAGTGATCGAAAAAAAGAAGTAACACGATTCTTGCACGTCTGTTATGGTAGACGCTCGCGAAAAATCCGTTTGAGAACCGACAAAAAGATTCGAACGACGATAACTCTACCTTCTTACGATCACTCGTGTCACGTTTCTTAATCGAATTGTTAAGTTAGAATTGTTAAGACGATAAAAAAATTCCCTTGTATAGAAAGAAAATGAAATATTTTCTTTTATTATTTATTATTTATTTTATTTTTTATTCTTTATTTCTTTTTTTTTTTTTTTGAAGATGATATATAAAAATATACGTACTCGTATTACGTGGTCTTGCATTCGTATATACTTCACAATTAGATTCATGATTCATTGAAATAATTTTCCTATTTACATTTCGATCTGGTGACTCATAACGAAGTTTACATTTATTACTTCTCTGAAAAAATTATTTTAACAATTAAAGCGCACCGAAGTTCGACTTCAAACTACTATCGTAAATTTCTGTAGTAACGATAAATAAATTGAAACTTCATTTTCAAGACGAAGATCGATTTTACGAGATAATTAATGAAGCGGCAACGAGAGGTTATCACTACAAAATTGAAGTTAATTCTTGATTACGTATAACGAGCATGTTCAGGATAATAATAATCATGTATATACATATGTACATAAATATACATACATACATACATACATACATACATACATACATACATACATACATACATACATACATACATACATAGATACATACATACATACATACATACATACATACATACATATATATATAAAAGAAAGTCATTCAAGATATAGATCGTTATAGTTTATATGCTGGCACGAACGTTAATTACCAAGTTACGGATATTATAACAAAATGTAATGGAATTGTTAGTGCACAAAACACGCATACGTTCGAATATGCAATCACGCCTCCACCTAAAATTATATCGAATTACAAAAGAAATATTTTCATTTTCATTTTCGTCCGTTCTCCTTCGTCCATTTCTTTCTTTTTTATTCTGCTCGTGTGCTCGTGTACATATGAACTTACCTACGCTTACACCTACGATCCAGCGTTTATTACGCAATGCAGAAGAAAGACGAAAGAAAAAAAGAGAGAGAGAGAAGAAGAGAGAGAAAAAGAGAAATAGCTTAATTACGAGTGTACCTTCGGAATGCATCATTGCTAATTACCCTACTACGTCGGTAATCTCTTTTTAAAAGTTTTTTTTTTCACACTACGTTAGACAATTACATTTCTTCACGATGGTCATCATTAAAAACGAAAAGAAAAAAAAAAAGATTAGGAGAGACAAAAAAAAACGAAACTTGATTTCCCTCACAATTAAAGTTTTATCCTTGCTTTGCACACATATTAACTATTTTTCTTTCTTCCACTTTCTTTCTCATAATCCTCATTCTCATATCTTTTGTCCTTACTTTCTTTCTTGTCTTCCTTATCCTTTCTTACCCTTGTCGTTGTCTTATAAAAAAAACATGATATTCTCCTCTATATATATATATATATATATGTGCGCCTGCGCACATGTACATATATTAAATCCATATATATTTATATATATATATATATATATATATATATATATATATACATAGAGTTTATATAGAGTTTATATATAAGAAGAAAGTCGTATACAGGATACGAATGTGAAAAGCAGAACTTTTTTTCGTACAAACGGGCTAACAAGTTTCGCGTAATGACGAGTTCTACGTGAGATAATGAGAAAGAGAGAGAATGATGAGGAAGGAAAAGGGATCGATGAGCGGAAGCTGAACGAAGAATGCTCTCCCGTTATACTGATTAAAGGAAGCTCTGCTTCGATCGGTCCCCGATAATTCAACGTGGATGATGATGTATTCTTTCATCGATTAAACACGATACACCAGTAAGCTCGAGTTAATGATACCACGTATATATATATATATATATATATATATATATATATATATATATATATATAAACTCTTAAACAAAGAAAAGCAGCAAATATACAAAATAATACCTAACACTGTTAGACCAATAAATATTTCAATCTTCCTTGCACAATAATAAAACTTATTTTGTGATTTTTCCTATGAAACAAAAAAAAAAGAAAAAAAGAAAAAGGAATAAAAAAATTTATGATCTTTCGTAGTTTCTATTCTTTTCTTTTCCAAGAAGTGTTCTTTACAAGCTCTCGTATACATACATATGTACTTATGTATAATAAACTTATATACATATACAAACGATAAATATAGATGTGTGAGCGGTGGAACGTAATCGATAGACTGCTATTATATTTTCATCGAATTAATTAAAGACAAAAAGCGTTTGGCGATAAGCTTCGATGGATCGATGGATATAGAAGAGAGAAAGAGAGAGAGAGAGAGTGGGCCCTTGCGTCCGGCGTTCGTTGATTTTAGAAGAGTATAGCCAAACTAGAGACGCCTGTATATACATATCTATACGGGTCTATGTATTTACACAAAACAAAGGATTGATCGATGCTCTAATTGGCAGGCGTCAGTCACGATTTGTTGGTATCGTTGGCCCTGTCGTCTCGTTGATGAGGTTAACGAGGTACATATCCCATCTCTCTCTTTCCCTCTATCCATCTTTGTCTTTATCTCTAGCTCTAGCTCTACCTCTATCTCTATCTGCATCTCCATCTTTCTCTCTCTCTCTCTCTCTCTCTCTTTCTGTGTTCTAGAACTTCGATATCAAATAACTGCGAGCTCAGCGAATTTAGATTCACACGCGACGCTCCAGTGACGAGGAGAACTATATCTTCGTGATCCGTGAAATTAACTCATAACTACCTTCACCGACGCTATTGCACAACCATCACTATTACTAAGTTGGTTGCAAGCTCTATTTCTCGTTAAAACGACGAAGCATGTAGGTGATTTTAAAGGATACATTTTTAAAAGATGTATATAATTCTTTCCTTCCATCGTTCAAAACCGTTTATATTATTACGTTCTATATCGAATATCATAAGATTCTCATCACTTAGGAGATTCTTTTATATTTATATATTTCTTTTTTATTTGTTGGATAATGGATAAAATTTTTTATTATGTAATTTAGTAATTCGACTTGATTTCTATGAATATCCTGTGTAAGGATAATTATTCTTTGTAGGAAAGAACCCACGTAGAGAAATAAGCGTCATTAATGTAAAACATAGGAGAATATTTATTTCCTTTCCTTTTGACCTTTTTGTCTTTGCTTGTTCTCTCTTTTCCTCCCTTTCTCTCTCTTTCTCTCTTTCTCTCTCTCGCTCTCTCGCTCTTTTATTTTGTTTTCTTACCAGATTTTATCTGTTTTTCTTATTTCCTTTTTTTTTTGTAATAAAAGAAGCTTTCATTTGAAATTCATGGGTAAGATCTTTTCGCTGTTTCTCGTTAATAAATCGTGTTTCCTCGCAACTAGGAAATTTTAATCATCGTCGTCATAAGGAAAGAAAAGGATAGTGAAGGGGAGACAGAGAAAAAGAGAGAGAGAGAGAGAGACTAGAAAGTTCTCTTCGTTTAAAATGCAAGCAACATAAAGCTGGTGACTGTTTCCCAAGTTGGTTTCTATTTATGTATTTATATATTGTGTAATATTTTAATAACAATAATAATAATAAGCAACTTAAGTTAGGAAAAGAGAATGTTTGAACGACCGAACGTAGCCATATTTAAAAAATTTTAATACTCAATATTACAAAATGTATAATAAGAAGAAATAAGAGAATAGAAAATTAATTGAAAATTAATTTTTTTTTCTTTCTTGATAGTAGATAAGGGTTCTTTTAATGCTTATTGGAAATGTAGCATAAATTATTAACAATGATCCAATAATCCTCTAACTTTTATGATTTTTATTCTGTCTGTTCGAAGGGATTAATGTACAAATAATTAGATTACAAATTATATATTACTAATTCATTTTTCTTTTTTTCTGCCCGTTTTTCAACAAGTAATATTTATTTATATTATTTATTTATTAATAAATTATACAATGAAAGAGTTAATATGAAGATCGTTCGATCGCATCATTTTGTATTTCATATAGAGAATTTTGTATAATATCAATAAATTTAATACAACGAAAGAGCTTTAGGATATATTGAAATTATATTATCTCTCGACCAATATATTTCCATTTCAATTATTATATATTTCTCGTTTAATATAAATCAGCTTCTGTGGATTTTTTTTTTTTTTACAACTTCATTCAGCATTAATTCCATCGAGCATATCGTTAATTAGTTATACGATGCTGATTTGAATAGTAAAATAGCACGGTGATCGATACAGGAAGGAAGTAGGAAAATATTTGCTTTCTTTCGACCGAACGATACCATTCGAATGATCGAACGTTCCATTAAACTGAATTCATATAAATTGATTCTTTACGATAATATTCAGGCTGTGGTTAATTACTGTCATTTAAAATAACTTCATTAGAAAATATTTACCGTGTTAATAAAATTTTTTATGGGAATTTTTTTCAAGGAGATTTTTAATGACCAATAACAACGTGTTGCAAAAGTATTCGCATACTTTTCAAAACCGAATAAAATTATTGCCGTCGAAGGTGGTGTTTCAAATTTATGAATATGCATATATGCAAATAAAAAAGAAAATAAAAAAAAAATCACTGTACTCAGTGCGGATCGCTGCTAGCATTAATTTAATTATGCGAAAACAAAAATAAAAAGAATAAAATGAAGGAAAAAAAAGAATATTTATCCGATCCCAAAAGATTTGTTCGAATATTTTCGAGAAAATAAAAATATTCTTTCGAATGGACTAGTGCTTATCATCCGCTAATTTTTCTCTTTTCTTTTCTTTACTTTTCTTTTTCCCTTTTATATTAATTACAACGAAGAAAAGCTCGAGTCGAGGACGTAATCGTCGTGATACGATGGAAGAAGATAACTCGAAGTTCTTTCTTACGCGTCAAACGAAAGTTTCATCGCGCGAAGTCAATATTATAATTATAACGACGTCCGGTCGGCCGTCTTTCCGTCGTCATTCCTTTTATCGGTCCCTCGGCCGCCTTTGTAACAAGCTTACAAGCCGGATCGACCGCATCGGCTGAATTCTCTTAAGGGGGTTGACAAGTTAACTTTAGAAAGTTGCGTCGACGAGATGGATAGCTTACTATCCAAAGAGAAGGAGTGAGCAAGAGAGAGAGAGAGAGAGAGAGAGAGAGAGAGAAAGAGAGAGAGAGAGATAGCGAGTAAAGGAAAAAGAGAGGGAGAGGGGGGTAACGACGGAGGAATCCCAGGCACGTCGATACAATTTCCTCACGACGGATCCTGCTTTCTGTTTCAGAAGCTTGCGAGCCCGCTCGATAGCCTGTCCTCGATGTCGAATTAAAAGAAAATAGGAAGAGTGGAAAAAGAAAAGAGAGAGAGAGAGAGAGAGAGAGAAAGGGAAAAGTAAAAAGAAAAGAGAAAAAAAATTATTACAAAATCAACGAGAAGACGAGCGACGAAAAGAAATCAAGGGAACAGACTTCGCGTGAAACTGATGGGACGTACGAAAGCAAAAAAAAGGGGGAAATACTTAACCTAAATCGTTCATAATCGCCAAAAGCACTTTAATCTTCGTTCCGGGATTCACGGTGGCGGCCTCGATGGCGGCGGTGCCTCGTCGAAGTAAAATAATTGAATAAGCCGGAGGCGGAAGCTAGGCAGAAGGGTAGGGGGAGGGGGAGAAAGGGTAGAAAGAGACAGATAGACGTAGAGAGATAGATAGATAGAAGAGAAAGAGAGAGAGAGAGAGAGAAAGAGAGAGAAAAGTAGCTTTCGTAAGACGAAATTTATAATAATTCTATCGGCACCCACAGGGCTCTGTAAGAGGGATGATAAGATTCCTTTCCTTTTGACTAAGAGGAAGGACCTTCGTCGTTCTTTAGTCCTTCCAAGAAGGAGCAGTTAGAGAGATAAGACGTTAAGAAAGAAGAAAGAGGAGAATAACACTGTTCCAATTCCAAGAAAGAGAATAATAATAATAATAATAATAATAATAATAATAATAATAATAGAAAAAGGAAGAGAAGAACGGAATAGGGAGAAAAAAAAGTAAACTCTAAATCGAGAGAGAAAGAAAAGAAAAGAAACAAAGTGAGTGAATGAGAATGAGAGAGAGAGAACGAAGGTAAATGTTATCGAGATCAGACGTTGTCTCGGAACGTTCGAGTTTTTGTCGAGCGTGAGATGGTCCTCGTGAAGCGTCGTCACAAAGGTGAAATCAGTCGGGTCAGGGACATCGAGTTGGAAAGAGGAAATCGTCGTCGAGGCTGTCACTGCGATAGGAGAGTCTCGAAAACGTCGTTGGCGTCGGTGAAGGAGAGACCGAGAGAAGGAGAATAAATAAAAGAGCCTCGTGACGGAGGGACTTCGTACGGCCCTGGCGCGGCTGCGGCACTGCGCCCCCACAGGGGGCTCTCTGCCAAATACCCCGAATCTACCCTCTACCCCCGAACACAAGGCTCACGTGAGTAACTTTACGTTCGATTATTTTCTTCGATACAAGGACATGGAAACAAGGAAATTCTTTTCTTTGTCTAGTGAACGTTTCTTTCTTGTTAATTTCCTTCTTTTTCTTTCTTTTCTTTCTCTTTTTTTTTTTTTTATTTTTTTGAGACGAATTTTTCTCCTATCTTCACGTCTTCTCTATCATATTATGTCAATATTAATTTTTATCCGTTCGAATATTCTATTCGCGAATTCTATCGAGCTATTCAACGTTTTCCAATTCCTTTTTAAGATGTTACTGTACAATTTTGTAATATTAATTTATTAATTATTGTTATGATTATTATTACTATCATTATAATTATGGCAATGTTGTATTCTTTTGATACTCGTGATTCAGTGTTTCATTCTGTTGTTGTTTTTTTTTTTTGTGATCTACCAAGGACGTGCACGTTATTCTCGTTCCAACGATAATATTATAAAGTTGAAAGTGTTGCAAGGAAAATGTAATTTTTCTTTTTTTCTTTTTCTTGCCGAGAGAGAAAAAGAAATAGAAAGAGAATACCATACGAATAATAATTTTTTAGCATTTAATATCCCACGTGCTGTGCTCATTTCATATACAAAAAGCATGGTGATTAATCGAACAGTTTATAACGAGATTCCTTAATGGATGTCCAAGAAGTTCAAGGCGTTTTAATGAATAATAAATCTCGTAGCGGTCATGTAAATGAAAGCGGACGATCGTTTCGACAGGTCACACAGTTTTTCTGCTCACTTTAAAGTCACCCTTGCGAAAGAAAAAGCTTCAATCTCTTTCTATCTGTTTTTATCTCCCATTCTCCCTTCTTCTTCTTCTCTCTCTCTCTCTCTCTCTCTCTCTCTATCTCTCTCTTTATTTCTGTTTCTCTCTCTTTCTCTCTCTTTCTCTCATACTCTCTTTTTTTCCCGAATACTTATCCTTATCGTCAAAGTGTTCCAAATCGTTCACATTGTTTTACGCTCTTTTATTAATTTTCAATACCTATTTGTCAAAGAGAAATTACTATATCCCAATCCTCTTTAATTAATTAATTGTATATACGCAAATATATATTTTGAGAAGATATGTTTGTTATGAAATTATGGCACTTTTAATTTGTTTATTGATTTATAGCATACTGATATATATATATATATATATATATATATATATATAATATTAAAATTAAATTAAGAATATTTCTGTGTTATTCGATTTGTTTAATTATTTTCATCGAGTTTCATTGCGGCTGAAAGATTTATAATTGTAGAAAAGAGAGAATGAGTTGTTACGAGCATACTAAACGAGATGTCAACTTGAAATAGAAAGAAATTCGTAAATATCGTTTAATTTCAAAGGATAGGGAAACGATATAACCCGGTTTAAAAGAGTCTCATGTGCAAAACAAAGCGTGAAAATTTATTTCAATCCGCGATACATCTTTTGTCACACTTGATGTAGATTTTATAGCTTTCTGTCAAGATCCTATGCTAACAGTTTGCTTCGTCTACGTCATCGTTTTTGTTATTGTCGTTCGTACGACGACGAGTATCTTTAGTGTATAATTCAAAAGCTTTCGAAGGAAAAGGACGGTTCGCTGACTTTCAGAAGTATCCTTGGGAAATGGAGAAACGAGCTCTATCGTTTTCTTCCTCCTTCTAGTATCATTTCTCTCGAAATACACCTAAGCGAATCGTATAAACTATGAGACGACGATATTATGTATGTATACAGCTTGACCCATATTAGTATGATTTTAAATTTAATCGAACAGATGGTTAGACAATAACTAACGGATATCGAGTTGTAAATTTATTCTAAAATTATAAGAGATTATATATTTCGTCGCGAGAAGAAGTAGAATGATAAAAACGTAGATGTATTAATACAATACGTATATATTCCTTGTATATACATTAAATGAGTGTAACGTGAATAACAGTGAAGTACAGATATGATTATAGAATATTATTTAATCGAACATATTTGTTAAATAAAAATTTGAATATATGTATATATTAAATAGATATATGAAATGTATCAACGTAATAAGTTAATTTTTTTTTTTTTTTTAGTTTCGTCGGAGATAAATATAATTCGAATGGATTAATTTAGAAAGACAAGGAACATATTAAAATTGATCACCGCTTTATCACCCGTCTTATCATCGTATACGTAATATTAATACATATAAATTACAATAAATGTTTTACGTTCTTTTATGTTCACGGTTTATGGCTGTATCGTATTGCTGTTATTATCGTTCCATTTGTGCCGTTACCATCTTGCTTTTCGTTGTTTGCCTTCAACTTAGGCATTACGACGTGCCCTGGATGCACTTTGCCGAGTCATACGCTTGCGAGAGAACACGCGAGCTTCAGCTCGAGTTACGAGAGTAACGATTAGAGTCGGCCCATTCAAGTAGCTGTTTCGTCCGATGAAATCGCGATCGTAGAAAATTAATAAAGTACATTTATGTCAGGAAAAATTAGAAACTGACGCGTTTTTCTCTTCTTTTTTCTTCTGCATTTCTTTATTTTGTTTTTGTTTTCATTTTAATAAATTATAATAATCCAATCTTTTTAAACGCTCTTGTCAGCGGACTGCTTATTTTTCTTTTTAATTGAACTTAATTAAACCTTCGAATGTCACGTAACGCGATAGCATTTTCGCATTCATGTCGAAAAGTGTCAGACTGTCGGACTACGTTGCGCAATTGATGGTGCATTTGACATGTGTTATGAAAGAAATAAAAAAAAAAAAAGAAAGAAAAGAGAAAAACAACGCTATGACATTTTTCGACGTGAATTGAAATAGGCATTATTGTACCTCCTCTCATTTTTCAACAAAATTTTTTCAAAGATTTCTGACACTGAAACAGTAGAAACAGGGATGAGAACCAAGCATTGTTCTACGGTGGGCTCAATTTAAAAATCGAGGCCCGCAGTAACGTAACATTAAATACTTAATATATTAATAAAAAGATTTTTTTGTGACATGATATTTGTTATTTTCGATATCGATTAGCATTGAAATATTTGCCTTCTTTTTTTTTTAATTTAATTTAATTCTTATTAGTAAGACTTTTTATGTATATACAAGCTCGTATGTTTTTGTCTTTTAATCAAAAGAAATTAAACAACTGTTTATTTCTAATTAATGAGATATTTGGCTCCGTTTTTCATTAATAAATTTTCTAATATTGGGAGTTATATTTGAAACCGCTACTACTCTAATATAATGTTTTACTCGTTCGTCATTAAATCGTAGAGTCTTTTTTTTGCGTTGATAATATACCGTATCTTTTGTTACAATTTGTATACTTGAACGAAATACATATCGCGAATGAGTAATTGGCATCGTAGGTTGTTTATCGCTGGATTAAAATAATACATTTTCATTATTTTTCCTTTGTATGATTTTGTTCTTTTCAATTGATTATTTATTAATTAATTAATGGAACAATTTTTGTTTGCATATCGCATACGTTTCGAACATGTTAAAAGTGCGATAGTGTATTCCGATTTTTGATATGACGTTAGCAATAGTCGAGAAAGTTTATAACGCGTTAAAATTGACTTAAATGCGATTTATGCGAATTCCTCGACGAATTGCATGGTAACCTCGAATGCAATTTCTGCTAGATAAAACGAGAATCGTCGAGAACGAGAGGCAAGCTCTTTTTTTTTAAATTATAGGAGAATTAACATAATTTGTTCGATCGTAATAAATATTTGAGAAAAGAAGATATATATATATATATAGTCTGTAATATCGTCTATATGAAAAATCCTTACAATTACTCGTAGATAAAATCAAAAGAAATACAAAAGAAGAAAAAGTGAAAAGGAAATGAGAGATATTTAATATATATAAAATGTATTTTCGAATCTTTTTTATTTATTAAAAAACTAATTATATATTTACTGCGATTAAAATATTTTCAACGAATCTAATAGAATACGAATCGATATATATCAGGGATTAAATCAATAATAAATCAAAAATGGATTAATCTATTCATTTCAATGGAAATTGCTTGAATTTTGAAGCTTTGACCGAACAAACAGAAAGATAGATATACATAGATCTGTATATATATATAAAGAGAAAGAAAGAAAGAAAAGAGAAAGAGAAAAAAGAAAGAGAGGGTGGTATAAAAGAGAAAGGATGAACCAGCGAATATTGAACTAGTCATGTCCCTGACCTACCTAACAGTCTACCAACAGCTAGTACACCGATCGAAAAGTTTAGACAAGCTTGTACCGAGTTAGGATTAGATGATTAACCCTTAACATTTTGGATAAATTACGGCAGCACGAGCATGTACCATCGTAAAACGTCCTTTTTTTCTTCTTTCATCTCTCTCTGTCTCTCTTTCTCTTTCCAAATCGACGTAGTGTTATTTAAAATTCAATGTGAAACTCTCATAAAATTTTATATATAAAACGGATATCTTCATTTTCAAATATCTCTTTTATCCTTTCCAATGGCGATATTTCTCGCGAGTTTATTTCATCGAAATAGCGAGAGAAACTATCGACTATCGTTAAAAGATTCGAGAACAGAACGGAACTGACTATTTTTTATTAACGAGAACGTGAGAACGAACGCTTTCGTAGAAATTTTTAATCGGTTTCATAGAGAACCATTCAAGATATACATACTCGGTCGGTTAAATCTATTGTTCTAGAGATTTTAATTAGTATCATTTTTTCGTGTGTCCAACGGACACGCTTGAGAAAACTTTTAGAAAATATTCTACCTTTTCTTTTCTACGTAGACGAAGCTTAACGCTTTTTCCATGCACACGTTCGAATCCCTTCCAAGTGGAAGAGTTATAAATATTCAAAAAGCCAGTCATTTTAAAGCCTAAAAAAAAAGACAGAAAAAGAGAAGTATATAATAGTTTATATATATATGTGTGTGTGTGTGTGTGTCCGAAAGTATACGCTAAGATTATTATTAAAATCTAATGATTTTTTCGAAAAATCCCAGAACATGTTAATTTTCTTTTCGAGGAAAATAAGTCCTTATCATAAATTCACGTAAGCGGGCCTAACATATTTAGTTACAAAACTTCAAAAATTTTTAGTTGCATATCATTTGAAAGATCTTTCAATTCTCTTTACAATGCTACTATTTGTGAAAATTTTAGATTTATAAAGCGTTCCGAGAAAATACGTTTCTAAGAATCAACTAGGGAATACATTCGGTTTTGAAAACAAATTTTATTTTATTAAATGTTTAAAATGTTCCATCGACCTTCATGCAGTAATAATATGTGTGTGTGTAGTATATATTGTTTATGTATGCATATGTATGATACAGTAGATTTTTCTCCAAAGCTAGATCATATTCTAGCCGTTTCCATGGTAGTATGACATACGTACCACGATTCATCGACTAGAAAATAAAATGTGATGTTCTTAAGAAAGCATACTTATGCTTTGTAGATAGAAAGAAAGAAGGGATAAGACGCATATCTATTTTTCGTTTGAAAAGAAACATCAAATTTAGCAACATTGAGATAAAGTGCTAGTCCGATTTATTCCATTTTGTTATTCTCTATCAAAACATAGAGATTGAGATAGAGAGATAGAAAGATGGAGAGAAAAAGATAAAGAGATAGAGAAAGAGAAAGAAAGAGAGAGAGAAATAGAGACAAAGAGAAAGCTTTATGAACAGTTACATACAATTCTCGAGTTCGATCAAACGTATTGCGAGAGGTAGAAAATATACTCGTAGCTGTACGATTTATGTAGCTATATGTTCTACGTGTAACGAGTTACAAGAGAGAGAGAGCAACAGAGAGAGAGAGAGAGAAAGAGGGAGAGAGAGAGAGACAGAGGTTAACTCTACGAGCCGCAACAATGGATATCACAGACAAAGACTAGGAAAAGAGAGAGAAGCAGAGGAGAGAGAGAGAGAGAGAGAGAGAGAATGAGAGAAATAGGAAAAGGGAACGAAGGGTAGACACAACTGTTAACAGTTCTGCCAACTCCAGATTAATTACTAACTAGCCAATTAAGAACTCTTCGTGTTCCATCGCGAGAAATCATAATGGTTAAGCAACAACCATTTAGCTATCGTAGACGACAAATTGTAAGCATTCATTCTCATCAATTTTTCTTCATCATCGTCAACATAACTTGGTTTCGTGTTAGGAAACTCTCTTTCGTTTTAATTATAAGTTTCACCCGTCGCTATTTACGTTCATATGTTCTATGTATAATATAATAAGTTAAAGAAATGTTTTGAGACTTTTTTGCAATTGAAGTAATTTATTTCAAATCGATTAAGCGTAAAATCTTAGAAACTTGTCGAACAATCAAATTAAGTAAAATTTTAATTTGTTATATGAAGTTTGTGAAAAATTAAAAAAAAAAAGACGTATGAAAAAAGTGATGTCGATAGATGATTAGTTAGTGAGATTTTGAAAAAATGTCTGATGATTCATACAGTCATATTCTTTTTTCTTTTCTTTGGTTGAAGATAGAAAAAAATGTTTGAGGAAAAAGATAAGCGGTGCAAGGTAGATTACATATTTATAATCAGATTTTTTTTCGCGAAGTATAATAATACATGTGCATGTGTACTTGAAAGAGAAAAAATAATGCATGTGCGTGTGCACTTGCGTAAAATATGAACATATGTGTAGGTATATATAAAAAAAAAAAAATAGATTTTTTTTATCAATTCTTCATGTACTTCACATAATATAGTTATTTCTTTATATCTAAACAAGATTTTTAATTTAAATTAGGTTTAAAAAAAGTTATTCAATTGCAATTAGTGCCCAAATGTTTCAATAGCTTTGATTGTATGCCTTTGGTTATTTCTCTCTCTCTTTCTCTCTCTTTCCCCCCCCCCCCTCTCTCTCTCTCTCTCTCCCTCTCTTTCTCTATTTCTTTCTCTCTTTATACGACTTTCAACGAACGAACGTTAATTATCGTACGATACTAATTTTCTGAGGCATCGGTGCCGAAAATATTGTAGTAATTGATACATTCATTACGTAGGATGATCTTGTTGATAATAAATCCAAATAGATCAATAAGTTTATACAAATATTTCTTTGTACATACATTTGTCGTACAAGATGTATTAAATATGTAGAATCATTCTATATATAGTGAAACTAAATTAAAAAAGTTTGCAAACGTGTATTCCGCTTGATCTTCTTTTTAAATCACGTTTTTTCTTTCTTCGAATTCGTGAATTGAACATTCTATGAATTATAATTTTCCAAAATTAGAAAGCTTTCTATTTCGTAAAAAGAATCGTAACTCCTTACGATTATTCTATTACGATTATCACAACTTTACATACGTACGAGCTTGCAATTACATAGTATTTTTCTTTTATTTGATAAAAACTATTAGGATGCAAAAATAAAAACGCATATTTGTAAAAACATTTTCGTTTCCTTAATATACTCGAATAACTCATAAAATATATATGCTCTATTTGTATCCCCATTGTTTTCTACATTAAATTTCGTAGTAAGAAAAGTAATCGAGATTGTATTATCGTAAACGGGCTTCTGCTTATTATCTTTTTTAGAATAGATCGATAATTTGAAGAAACTGATAAAGAAGATAGAATCGAAGTTGGGTTCGTCATCATCGAAAACATCGACTCGAAAACATCGAACGCAAATTTCATTTATTTTCTTTACCTTCAATCTTACGTCTTTCCTGTATCTATTTCCATTGGTCCCCCCTTTCTACCCCTTTTCACATACACATACACATACGTAACTTCGTCGTACAGTCTTTATTAGAGTAACAGAAGCGGAGTAACTCCATTATACGATCTTTATTATAGTGCCAGTACACTGGTGCGGTAAATTTCGTAGAGAAACGATAAACTACGTTGGCTTATACACGCTTCGGAAAGTTTCTCTTGCAACATGAAGCAAGAGGAGAGAATGAGGAAGAGGAAGAGGAAGAGGAAGAGGAAAAGGAAGAGAGGATAGGAGAAGAGAAGAGAGGAAAGGAAAGGCGAAGAGAAGAGAAGAGAAGAGCTTCGAACGTGTTTTTACGCGGGGCCAGCGAATTAGGCTAATTTTCAAGAGTCTGCTATCGACGTTGCTTTTAATGAAACTATTAAACTTAAAATCCCGTACCTTATTTTGCTTACACGTTTTCAAAGGTAAAGCATCTAGATTTACTAGCTTTCCTACCTGATGTCGTGGATATAGTCGAATTTTTTATATTTACGTCACGTGTTTGCTTGTTCATCATGTATGGGTTATGGAATGAGGAAATTAGAAAGACAGAGAGAGAGAGAGAGAGAGAGAGAGAGGGAGAGGGAGAGAGACATATTACAAACGCTTTAATTAGTTATTAAATATGCTAGGGAAAGAGCGTGACTCCTCATTTTTTAGTCTCTCTTATCGGAAAGTCGAAAGGGAGAGAGAGAGAGAAAGAGTGAGTAGGAAATATACCCATGCATATATATATATATATACATACAAAGATGTTTCAAAACCGGTACACGGTCAAAGCATGCATCCAAACATTACGAAAGCTAAGGAGAATGTTACAGTAGGACAAACAGCAGGAACCTAGTAGAAACCAGGAAGTTAGCGAGGAAGGAAATAAATTATAATTGCCTGGAGGTCACCTCGAGGATTTCTCGACGATATTCGAGTTTTTTCTTGGAAGCAGAAAAAAAAGACATGCGCGATATATATTGTACCTACTCTAAAAAAAACGTAGCTTCACATGAGAGAAAAAATATTCTTCTTGAGTAATTTTGCAAAAGAGAGAGAGAGCGAGAGAGAGAGAGAGAGAGCGAGAGAGAGAGAGAGAGAGAGAAAGGGGGAGAGGAGTGAAGTACTAGAGCAATCTCTTCTCTTTGTTGTTGTCCCTTTTTATTCCCCCCTTTTTTCTTTTTCTTTTTTCTTTTTCGTTTTTTCTTTCTCGAAATATCGACATTGATCGAAGGTACAACGACGGAGGTGAAACGACTGACTGATTGACTGACTGCATGTTGCTTTTATTTATGAGATCAAGCGTCGGAAATAAAAGATGAAATGGGTCAATTGTTTCATCGACGATGGATCTGTAGCCAATAGCCAAGAGGACACAATGACAGAGCTACGTGCGTTCTTGTCAAATAACGACTAATAAAGCTCATCGACGCTAACGAAGCTTTCCAGGTTCATTAATTATAACCACAACGTGTTTCCACAATGATGGCTTCTCTCGAAAGACAATGTAGGAATTGTCGAGATCTAGCACGTTACCAAATATTATTGAAACAAAGAAGAACATTCGACTTACTAACACGTTTCCGAATTTGTATATATTCGAGATGATCACGACTAGATATATGTAGATACGTATATCGCTATGTAAACGTCACGCAGCTTTCTTTTTCATTTTTCTTTTTTTCGTACTATTTCGTAATATAAATCACTAATGCAAGTTGAACGATAAATCGTATTTTTCGCAGACGCTTTCGACTGATTAAGGTCACCTTCACGTAATAACAAAGTATACACATTTGTTTGAAGATTAAAATAAAAGATTTTAATGGTCGATCGTGTAGGTGGAAAAAGGAGAAACAAGAAAGAAAAAGGGAGAACAAAAAAGGAAAACAGATATTTTGCAAGGTGAAAATTTACTTTCGCAGAGACGATTATTTCCCCGTAAGGATTACCATGTGAATTTCGAACATTTCACTAAAGAACTCGCACAATGCTCGTGGAAAGAAGATTCGTGAAATCCCACTGGGTCGCCGGGCGGCCATTAATCCGAGGGTAAGGCTCGTCCCATGGACTTTTATCCTGGGATTTTCAGGAGAGAGTAGAAAACTACAAAGACAATTTGTTTCTGAAGGGTTCAATTCGTTATAGTAAAGTAGTAAAGTACGATGGAGTAAAAGAAAAAAACGGGAGAGAGAGAAAGATAGAGAGAGAGAGAGAGAGAGAGAATAGAAGAAAAAAAAGAAGAAAGAACACTTTTTATGGGTACAATGACAAGGGCAGAGGGTCCCACGTAAACCGAGTTTACGATACTTCATTGAATGCGATTTTGATACCACTGCTTGAAGATCCAAATGCGTTGAAATTCTCACTGAACGAATTTCAATGAAATCCTAGCGACTATTGCCGGAAGGAGAAGGGAAAAGATGTACGTAGGAAAGGGACGACGGAGATAGACAGTGATTTCCTTCTCAAATTTACTTTACCTCCGAGGATATTCACATGACTTTCTCGAAACGATTCCAGTCGCTCTATTTTCACGAACGGCACGTATTCGAAAAATGCATCTCATTTCTACGGATTTTCTTATCGATTCGACTTTCTCTCGAAACGATTTTCGAAAAGAAATGAAACTACATAGAAAACGTTTGAGATTTTTATATTAATTTGAAAAGTCGATAATCGAAAACTCTATAATCTTCTCTATTAATCATTCCTATAGATGATGATTCTGTAATTTATTATGTACACGACAATCGATATATCGAATATCTATTTAAATATTCTGTCTGATTGAAAACAACTGTTTTCACTGATTCTGAAACGAATGTTTCCACGTTATTATAGAATAATATAGATATGACAATGTTACATGGATCGAAGGTTGATCAATTTCTCCTTTTTTGTTAACCATATGATTCTCAACATTAAATGTTTCCCCATTATTTAAGTTCGCTAGCCACAATTCCGTGCACCTTATTAGAAACAATAGTAAATACAGTTCAAAAGATACGGATAATTCCCACAAATAGCGAGAATTTCTATCCCTACCTATTTTACCAGAATAAATAAGGAGAAAGAGAAGCCAGCTCGCGAATTTGCAGTTGCCCACTCCTGATGTAAATTAGTCCGATGCCCTTTCACCTCTCTCTTTGCCTTTTTAAAACGCTTAAACGAAACTACTAGTTACGATCGTTGTTGAAAGATTTTCTTTCTTTTTTTATCGTCAAACTTTTTAAACAATTCTTTAAACTAACAAATGTTGAAAAACCATTAAAAAACAATTAAAAATGTAAGCTATTACTTTATATCATTTGTATATCATTTGTAAAATTTTTCACGTTATTTAAATAGGTATAAATGTTATTAAGGTTACATCAAAACTATATTATTTTAATAATTTTCTACAGATGGATAAATTTCAATGTTCATTCTCATCGTACATCGCTATACACTTGTTGCGAAATGATTGACCAACATTGCCACATCCGTTTACACTTTTCTCCTCGTGTATTATTGCTAGCGTTCTATAATATTTGAACGTGCTCGAATAATATCACTAGCTTTATTATTGCTTTTCATTCGGAAATCAAATCTGGACAAAAATAATATCTTCTAAAAGATTAATAAATTTATTATTGTTCGTGTTAACACTTGATTAGAATTCAATGTGTATATATATATATATATATATATATATATATATTGATAAAATTTGAAAATAAACGTGTTTGTATGACACGGTAGAGTATCGATTTCTTGACAACACTGATTGTAAGTTATTTTCACACTAAAAGCAGATAACGATTTACATGCGCATAGCACGTTATTTCAAATAAAAAGGAGAAAAAATAACTGGCGATATTACACTATACTATAAAATAAATTTAGCAAACGTATTATTCATATAAAAAAATTAATCGCACACACAAAAAAGATTATCTAAAGTATCTAAATCATTATTGAAATCTAGATAGATTCTAGTAACGATAAACATTCATTAGACCTTCTCAATCGTTTTGACAGTTCAAACCGAGAACATAGCGAAATCGTAACTAGTTTAGATAGACTACGACGTCACGGCAAGACAACAGAAGTCTCTACAATTAATTGGAATTAGTCGCTCGACAGCACAGTATCTATTTTGACTTAATAGTCTTGGTCTTTACGTTCCTAACTTTCACGATAACTTCTCACCCACAAGAGACAGACGGACGGATATATATATATATATATATATATATATATATATATATATATATATATATAGAGAGAGAGAGAGAGAGAGAGAGAGAGAGACAAAGAAATATAAGAATAATCTTGAAATCGTCGCTTGAATTATAATGAGTCACTATCGCGTTAATTAGATTTTATTCTCGTGTGTATTCGTATATATGTGTATGCATATATATCTATATATATATATATATACCTATACAATAACAGTACGCACACTTAATCATTGGAAATCCCGTTTCTTAAGTAATAAATGATTCTTCCGACTTCTTATATTTCTTTTCTTCTTAAGATCGTAATACTCTTTCAGTTTTTATATACACAGTCGAGTAACTTGGCTAGTAATTAAGTCTTCCGTAAAGTTAAGAGCATTAAATCGGATTAGCAAAAGATCAGCAGGGAAGTGGATGAATTCCGAAATTATGAACAATCATTTTGTTCTCTGATTTCTCATTCACATAGTTTTGCAGGGATAGTTGCGAAAGAATTTTCTTTTCGTATTTCAATCAAGATCTTATTTAATATTAAGAGAATGGACAAATAAAGCTTGCGAACCATGCTTTTAACGAATAAATATTTGGGTGTTTTTTAAGAAGAAAAAGAAAGAAAAATCGTCGATTTGTTCCTTCAGAAGAGAGAAAGAGAGGAAGGAAGCTTGTTTGCCACTGATTCGTGTAAACGTGACCGAGTATTTCGAAACGCGTTTCTATAGAGACTAAAGAAAATTTTGTAGGGCTAAGAAGACGTTCGAGAAAGCTTTTTCGAGTAACTCGAGCGGATTCGGCAAAAGAGGTCAGCAACCGTGCGTTGATTTCTCAGTAAAGAGAAGTCTTTGAATCTTTTCCTCTCTGTTTCTTTCTTTCTTTCTTTCTCTCTATCTTTTTTGTCTCTGTTGTTGCTATTGCTGTTGTTTTCCTTTTTTCTTTCATTTTATCTTTTATACATAAATCGCGAAAAAGAGCGAGTCGAAAGCGTGTGTGCAAGTGCAAGTGAAAAATTTCTTTCAACGTTGAGCACAATTGTCATAAGAGAATTAAAAGAAGAAAGGTAAAGAAAAAAAAAAAAAAAGAAAAAAAAAGAAAACAGAAAATAGAAAAAGAAGGAAGTAAATAAAAAAGAAAATTTCGTCATAAAGGAAGAAGAGAAATAATCCGTTTAAATATCGCAGATATTAATTAAAATATACAAACGTATGTTTTAAAGAGTACAAGATTTGTTTTAGATCCTGAAAATTTTTAGATCTATCAATCATTAAGCGTACACTACACCGACGAAATTACACTGTAATTAAGTGGAAAACTATATTACGTGCTCGGCTACCTCAGCGCATACGCTTTATAATTATGTATCGCGCGTTATTACCGATTGGTAGGTGCGTGCGTATGGGCGCGTGCACGCAATTCGAACGCGTTCATGGCATCAATATACATCTTGTATTAATAACCGTTCTATCTATTAACATCGTAATAGATCAGAATTTAGGAATAAAACGTCAAATGGTTTTAGTTTAGATAATATTTCACACGATGATTTAATAAATAGGTACAAAAATTTAATATAAAAAAAAAAAAAGAAAGTATCGTATTATTCTTTTTCTTTTACGTTATATCAAAAATATTGTGAATAATAGATCTTTTTAAAGAAATAAATTTTTTTACGACATTTTAAATACATTCCTTTTTTTTCAATAAGACAATAGCAAAGTTTTGCACTGTGTCAAGATACAAAATAATTAATATAACAGATTTTACTATTTATTATTATTTTACACTATACAAATGCAGAATAATAAATATGTTGTTATTACTATTACTAGTACTATTACTATATAAACGATGGGAATAAAAAAATCTGTAATAATAAAGTAATTATTTTGTACGAATTTTCTATGTCGTTCGTTCGTTTGAGATTCTTAATGAGATAAAGAAAAAAAGAAAAAAACGAAATAGAAGAAAAAATAAATAGAAAAAAACATCGTTATAATCCAATAAAAAAAATATCGAAGAAAATTCTCGTGTTAAAAATTAACGACAATTTATATTAAATATCTACCCAATCCCTTTACACGCTGGAATTACGTCCTGATTTCGAATTCTGCTTTCAGTCACGAACCGTACGAGTATCGATCAACAAACCGCGACGAGCTTCTCTTACGTACGCGTAATCACTCTTCTGCGATTAAAAGCACTAGTCAAATATATTTTCCTGAAGAGTATCCCACCCCAATACGACGATTGTAACATGATAAAGAATTGGCTCTCTCAGAATAAGATAGAAGAGACAGTGTATATAACGAAAATCGTTCCCATAGGAGCTGATATTTCTCTAGATAAAGATTTATCTAGAGAAATATTTTTTATCTTGCATACGAACAAATTTTTATTAAATACACGTTTGCAATAATTTTTTTCCTTTCTTATTCGTATTTTATCGTTGATTCTTTTTCGAAACAATTGTAATTATTAAATTTATTTATTATTAATTTTTTAATATCTTAATTATTTGAATTCGTAGATGTTTACCCTTGTTAGGGTAATGTAATATATTTTCATTGATATTACATTTTAAGTATAATAATATATTTAGTTTTACGATTAGAGTACACGTGTGTCTTGATTCATGTAGCTAAATATTAAAATTTTGAAATTCAGATCATCGTTGTAATAACACATTATTTTTGTGAGATATTTTATACATTAGAAGTGTCTGTGCATGTAACAAAAAATGAAAGTAGAAAAATTACTAAATATAGCAAACAAAGTATAAGAAATAAACATTATGAGTGCAAGACTCATTTATTTTCACATAATACGATGCAGAGTGTAGATTGCCATATTTAAACATGAAAATTGCAAAGAACAACGCTTTTTAAACACTATGTTATACGAAAACTATAAAAAGTCAGCCGGATAGCATAGTAAACAATGTATACTCGAGTTAGAAAGAAACATATTTAACCAATGTTATCTTTCTTTTTTTTATAATATATTTAAAAGTTTTTTAGATTAAAAATTTTCTTATATATATATTTAACGTCCCATTCATGCATACACATACACGCAGGCACACTCACACACACACACATATATATGTAATTCTACACGTAAATTCAAAGTCCAAGCTGAGATTCAATTGGCAAAGAAGATATCAACTTCGAACTCGTTTTATATTCTTCCCTATCTCCAAATGTCAATATTTGTCAGGAATATTCGGAAAGTTCAATCCTTTCTCTCCACTTCCGATAAATTCTATCCTCCTTTTTTCTTTTTCTTTATTTGTTTCATAATGTGTTCGATTGATAGCAAACTGAAAAAAAGTTACAGCCTAACTTGTCAGATTCAGAATGTAAGACATGAAAAATCATGATCGAACTATTAGTATTATTACTATTATTATCATCATCATCATCATCATCATCATCATCATCATCATTATTATTATTATCATCATAAACACGAAGTATCGAATATTCATTAAGCAAATGCACTTGCATTTTTCTTTATACATTTCTTGAAAAGTTTTCTTCTCTCTCTTTCACTCTTTCTGTCTGTCTGGCTCTCTCTGTATCTCTCTCTTTCTCTCTCTCTCTCTCTCTCTCTCTTTCTGTCTCTGTCTCTGTATCTCTCTCTCTCTGTCTCTCCCTCCCATTTTCTCTTTATTTTCTCGACGTCGTTCCTTCTTTACTTCGTTCCAAGTATATATACATTTTTCAATCTTTCCGAGGCAACATAACGTGCTAGGAGGAAACGACGTCGCCCGATGGAAGGTCGACGTAGAACGCAATGTAACATGTTCTCGCAAACAAAAACGAACGTTCTCTCATCTCGTGAGAGTTTGCACTTGGTAGAACAAAAAATAGTTTGAAAGTGGTTTGGCGGGGAAGGAGGGACGAAGGTTAAGATGAGAGTGAGCAAGACATAGAAGAAGGCATCATTCAAATTAGCGACCTCGGACAATTTTTTGATTACTGCTGTCTCCAACGAGGAGACAGTTCGTTCGTAGTCGAATAATGTTGGAGGCGTAGGTGGAGGTGGAAATAGAGAAGGAAAGGTGGGAAAGGGTGAAGGGTGAAAAGGAAACACGCTCGATGATGGAAGGGGGTTGGTATGAAACATACATTTCGTTGATGACCCGGGCTACCTCGAAATACATTCTCTGTGAGTCTGTGTGTGAGTGTGTATTCTCATATTGTATGCATATCGTGCTTTTATGACGGGTATTAACTACGCATGACCTAGATTGCTTATTTACTTAACCGATAATGACTAATAATACGTTATGGCACGGGTAAACCTAATCGATCGCAACCACCTCTCTCTCTCTCTCTCTCTCTCTCTCTCTCTCTCTTTCTCTCTTTCTCTCTCTCTCTCTGTCTTTCTCTTTCGATATACCGCACGTGTGCGTTCATCCCCCCGAGATACATAAATGCAAAGGACAGAATTTTATCGTTCGAAGAGAATATGTTATTTTTCGTGTTAGTATTTAAAGAAATTGAAATATGTTTTTCGGAATGTTACGAACTCGCAATACTACAGGGACTTGTCGTTTTTATTTATTTAAGTTGTTTCTTTTGTAAAGAGAATTATTTTATATTTCTACCTATTCTCCGTAGTAAAGCAACCAACTCTCGTATCCTCGTTTGTTTCCCGTGAGAAAAAGAAAATTTGTTGCATGTTATAGCATATATTCTTTTCTTTTCTTTCCATATCGTCGAATTGTTAAGTTTATGTGCATTGTGGAATTTTTATCTATCATACATCGACGAATATTAATATTGATTATTGTTCTCATTTTCGTAAATTTATCTCGTCCCTTTTCGAATGAATAAAGTAAAGAAAATAATTATTAGGTTCGATGAACTTTTTTAAAGATTGATTCTTTTGTAACGTTAAAACAATTTAATATCAAATTCTATACGAAGTTATATTTACAGTAACAATATCATTACACACATATATATATATTTCCTTTTAAAATAAATTTCAAAATGGTACTATCGATTCCTTTTGTTCCTCTGAAAGTACTTCATAACTTTAGCAGATAAGACAATATTATACAAACTAATAATTATAAAGTTGAATGCGATGAAACTCATCGAGCGTTGACACTCGATTATAATCTGTATTATTAAAAATGTTTTTAACATTTCTTTTGCAATACTTTTGGAAAAATATACTTCTTCATAAGAATGAAGTGTCTGATATGAATCATACATAATAAACAAACCAATGAATCATTTTTCTTTATATATTAATTTCTCACTCGATCTATTAATTGCTACTTTTTACAGCTTTTTTATCTTGGTAATTTTCTTTTCCCTTTTTAATTGATCACATTCCCCGATAAATGAATCGATAAATTAAATGAATAATTTCGAACCAACGAAACCTACCATTTCCGTAGATCGTAAAACACGTCGAACGACAATAATCATTCGTAACGGGGGAGGAGCGGCTAGTCTCGAAGATGGCGAATTTATCGGGACGCCTCATTAAAAAAAAGGGAAGGAATGGAAGGAAGAAATCGTGTTTCTTGCTAATAGCGGTACCCAATCACGTGCATAGCTCTATCCAGCTCGCGAGACATTTAATCGAAAAGGTAATCGCATTCCGGCGTCCTCGTAAACGGTTATCTCGATGCTACCGAGAATAGAGACAGATTAATTCTTCTCTCTCTCTCTCTCTCTCTCTCTCTCTTTCTCTCTTTTCTCTCTCTCTCTCTTTCTCTTTCTTTCTCTGTGCTTTCATCATCTTTTTTCTTTTTTCTTTCTTTTTCTTTATTTTTTTTTCAATTATGAATAGCTTTATCTTCCTCATGCGAACCTCGATACAGGTCGATATACCAGATAAGGGATGAGAATTTTTCCACACGATCGGCTTGTCTTCTCCATTCTAATAATTTTTAAAGTCGCATCCGACCTTTCCAGCACATACGATCAATAGCCAAGATGGGATTAGAAAGTCGTCGAATCCCGATAAAGATATTTGTATTTTTTTATTTTGTTATTAGAGTACGGATTTTTAATGGAACATTTAATGTAATTTAAGATACGGATAGATAATTGGCAATATAATAGTATATAATGGTAATATAAATGGAAAATAGAAATTAGATAACTGTCTTTTTCTTTTTACTTTCTTAATGTTCGTGTTCCTTTTCTACTTTTTAATTATGAAAATGTGTACAAGTTCAATAAGTAACAATATTTAAACGCAGAATTAATCCTAGTTACGTGGATTGTCTCCTATAGTTTTCTCAAAAAGAAAAAAAAAAAAAAAGATTTGAAATCGTTTCAAAAATTTTCAAATAAACTTCCCCGACCAGAAAAAGTACCTATTACGAATATGATTAATTAGATTAATAATAATTATATTTAGAGATAAATTTTTAACGTAATTTTATGAAAAATATATTACGTATGTTTCCTTACGTAAACGTTCTATCTCGACGTTAAAATTTCTATTTAAGAACGTGAATCGTTCCAAGAGAAACCATGACCCAAAGATTTATTCATGGAGTAAGAAATCCGCAAGAATCTCTACAGTAAGCAAACTCTAAATCTACTAAAACTTTTGAAAGAAGTTATTACATTACGTTCTCACATACCACATATTTGTAACATCAAATCGTTTCGTATCACACGGCTTGAATCAATCGATAACGATGAAAATTCATAACCAGGCAATATCTATAGAAATGGTTATAGGATATAGCCATCGTCTTAATATCCCTCTCGCGATAAGATTACTCGTTAGGAAGATCGGTCGTTCGCAATATAAGGGTGACCGTAAAAGCGAAATTAACCTTTCTCGAGGATAAGAAATGAACCAGAAATCGTGAATGACTGATAGAAAGAGAGATAGAGAGAAAGAGAGAAGGGATAGGGAGAAAGAGGTAGGGAGATAGAAAGAGAGAGAGAGAGAGAGAGAGAGAGAGAGAATGAATGAAAGAGAGAGAAAGAGATAGAGATAGGGACAGAAATAAAGATAGAGATAGAGAGAAAGAGAGAGAAAAAAGAAAAAGAGAGAGAGAAAGAAGAGGAAAACGTGCTAACAAAAAATATAAAACCGATCGGTCCACAGGGATGTTTGGAGAATCGTGGCTCCCCTGGGAGGAGTGGCGGAGCAGGAGGAGGAGGAGGAGGAGGAGGAGGAGGAGGTTCACGGGGTACCGGGTGTGATTCAGGAGAGTCGCAGTCGCAGCCATCTCGAGGAGGACGTCATGGAGCCTCGGAAAGTTCTTCATCGAAGGACGGTGACCTGCTTTCGCATGCGGCTTCCGCTTTGCGTAGACTCCACTTCAAATCCGCTGGTGGAAGTCGTAGTTGTCGTACGGTGCCAAAGGTCGTGGTCATGGGTTCCAGTACAGCATCTGAAACCACGATCAACACTAGTACTGACAGCGCCAATACTATGGTCACCATGGTGAGATAATTGTTTTTCTTTTTCTTTTTGTTTTTCTTTTTTAATGGAAACTCTCAATGGATTATTCAAATTGATAGTATCGAATCGTTTTAGTCACTCATCGATTTACACAATAACAATAATTGTTGTTGTTATTATTATTATTATTTTTTAATTAGTGCCTTTGTTTTGTTAATCAATTTTTATTATTATCTTCGAGCATTAATAATTATGTTTTCTTACATCCTAATGATAAATTTATTATTGAACGCTCGATGAGTCAGGAAAGTACCCGTCGAAAGTAACGTGACTAACTCTAACATAAGTGTCTTATCCCCACTTTTCTGCACTTTATCCAATTCCATATTTCATGCTTTATCAAGTGCCGTTCTAAGAGCTTAAATTACTTACAGTGCAGATCCTTTTCTCAATATTGTGCCGTAACAATTGATAATAATTAATATCTTATATATAAAATTAAAATCCTTAATGGTTATTGATTAATTAAAATTTACAATAATTAATATAATCGACATTTGTAATAATTGTCAATTATTATTATTATTATTATTATTATTATTATTATTATTATTATTATTATTATTATTATTATTATTATTATAGGGATTTTCAAATAGGTAACATGAGAAAATGATAGGGAGATGAAATATTATATCTAATGTTAATATACATTCCACGTAATAATGAATGATATTAAAGATTCTTGACCCTTTAAACCTTTTGAAAATATCATTTGTACTCTCCCACAGTAATTTTGTAATTTGACGAAATTTGTAAAATTCAATCGGTGTGTTTCGGTAGAAATTCGTAAATGGTCGAATCTAACAAAGACGTAATTCCTTCGTGAGATACAACCGATCGAACTGCAATTGAACCAATTTAGAACTTTTCGATAATCGTATTCGTTTCCAAAGTTTCCTATTCCATGAAAGATAGGATTGGAAATTTTGATAAATCAATTTCTCTATTCGATCAATGATCGAAACAAATTTCTAATTGTTAGGTCGAATGAGGTTTCTACTAGTTTCAGTAGTACGAATTTCTAAGTATTAATTATTCGGTATCACAAATACGTACACAATATTTAATAAAAGTTTTTTTTCTCGAAAGATTCAGAACAATTTCAAAAAATTAGAACGCAGAAAATTATTATTATTACTATGCATATATATTTTTTCATGAGTGCCAAAGTGCAATTAGTAGAAGTTTTTCTCATGAAAAAATTGGAAAAAATTAGAACGCTTAAGATTATTATTATTATTACTATTATTACTATTATTATTGTTATTATTATTATTATTATTATTATTATTATTATTATTATTATTATTATTATTATTATTATTATTATTATTATTATTATTATTACTATGCATATATGTTTTCTCTCGAGTATCAAGGTCCTTTGAAGCATTAATAAGGACAAATCCGACACAAAGAGGCCTTGTGAGAATTTATGAAGGAGATGTGCAATGAGAAGTGGACTATTATTATTAAAGTGAAAATTAAATAAATGACTAGGCTATTGTGGCCCTATGATATAGATTAATTATTACTATTATTACTGTAATAGACCTTTTACAAGATAAAGTCACACGAAATATAATTCTGAGATAATTTAATTTGACTAAAAATATAGATGAAAATATAGTTTCATTTACAAATGGAGAATTCTCGAATCTTTATCGCAAAATTTTATACTTGTTCTTTTTTTTTTTTAATAATCATTTATGTTCTTTATATTCAGGATTATTTCTACGATATAGGTATTTATGTTTAAAAAAGTCAAAATAATTTTTCTTTTATTATTTGTTAATTATCATGTTTATAACTCGATAGTTCATAGAGATTATTTTAGTCCACTGAGCTATCCAAGCTCTTAAACCAAGCTTCTCACAAGTGTCTACTTAAATTAGAATAGAGATACTCGTCCCCATAGTAATAAAGTTACAAGTATAGTTTATACTTGCGTATACCAAGCTATATTGCCATGAGGACCGCTACAAAGGACTAACATCGAATAGTTTATTATTTCATTACGGCGAATCTTCCTTTCATTTTTAGAAACAACTATATTCGATATACTGGTAGAAGAAATTTTTTTATTGTTATCAATTCATTATCATTATAAAAAATTCCACGAAATGGAAACTAATGTAACACGTTACAAGAATGAAGAAAGATTTGTTCAAGGCACGTTATTCGCAAAATACATCGGTGTTATATACAAATTAAATTGTATTGGCTACATAACTATATATGCCATTGTACGCATAGCTAATTGGTGTTAGCACGAAACTGCTACTATTAATTATTTATAGCGTGTATGTTATGTATCAGATATTAATCGTCTGAAATATTGACGCAATTATTCGATTCAATTGATACAAGAATAATTATCGATGATAATTAGAGATGGATACTTATCAATTTTTATTCGATTTAGAATCGTTCGAGAATTTCAAATTTTTCAATAAACATCAAGTTTCTTAAAAAAGAAAGAAAAAATAGAGAAAAAAAACATGTATTAAAATTTTTGATAAATTGCTCGTAATTTATTATCCTACAATATATTTTCCAAGATAAAATTTCAGAATTACATCTGGTGGTTTCTTCTTGTGAGATCGTAAGTAGAGATAGTCTTACTTTGATCAAACACGAACACTGAAAGATCTTATCTTTGAAATTCTAAGGACGGTTTTGTAGCAGAGAGATATCGTAAGGTAGTTTCTTTGGGTTGTTTCATGTAATATTCAATGTAACGTCGTACTTTATTATTATGACCGTTAAGATATCCGATTGGATACCCTACGAAACTTGTTCCAAACGGCTGACACTAACTTCTACGTTACATGGAAAACGATTCTCCAAGTCGACCGTACCTAGCCCACTAACTTAGTTTCCGTCTTTCAGAAACATAGAATACGGTTGAATAGGAGAAGAGGAACTAAGGTAGAAATGTTGTGACCGATTAAGGGAAAAGACTACTTTAACAGCATCAAATATAAACTGTTTTTATCAATTTTTTTTATAGCAAGTCAATATCTCAGTAAAAATAACCTTATATATCATTAACATTAGATTTAGTGACGTATTTTTACAGCTTCCATCAATATATACTAGATACTAGGATACTAGGATATCAGAGTAAACAAATTTTATTCTTTATTATTTTTAGTTTATCTATTCTTATAATAATAATAGTAATAGTGATAATAACAAATAAAAACAACTTTCAGTTAATATTAATTTAATAATTATGAGTTTGTTGTAAATTGATTATAAAAGAAATTTAAAATCCATTATTTTTTTGGGTTTAAATGTTAAATCATATACGTTTGTAAAATGTTAAAATCAAAAATATTATGATATAATATCGTTCGTGTGTACTGTAGTAAATAAAAAATTTTTATCTAGTCTTAAGCTATGCGGTTATAGTAGTTCTTGTTGCACGAAAAATTTTTGTCTTACAAAATGATGACATTTTGATGAAAATATTTAAGAAATTTGCGAAAAGATCGTCAATTTTTAAGAATTCCGTGAAAACAAATTTTTTTGATTGAAACAAATTTAAATGCATTGAATGATAACATCTCGTTTTAAGCAGCTTGTGAAATTTTCAAATCGATCGGATAAAAATTCATTGAGATACGCTCGACTAGAAAATATACTTTGGAGTAACTGTACTTAGGAACATATAAATTCACGAAAGTTGCTGTAACTCCGTGAATGCAGCTCTGTTCAAATTTCTATGTAATATAACTGCGGGTAATGTGTGTGAAAGATCGAGAATATTAAGAAAATTAAACAACAAGTTTCAATACTTTCGAACCTTTAACTTCTCAAACGTATGTACATATTTACTTCTTCATCTCTCTCTTTTCTCTTAACGTTACGTTACAAAGTACACATTGAATAAAAAATAAAAAGTGCTTCCCAAAGAGATACGAATATCGCACGTAACTGCATTTCTTTTTTCTTTCTTCTTCTTTGCCTTCTATCTCTTTTTCCTTTTTCTTTTTTCTTTTTTCAACCGTACGATCAAGCACTTCTTTCTCATGCGAATAAAAGATAGATGGAAACAGAGAAAGAGAGAAAAAGAAGCGCTATAAGAGAATAACGATCATAATGAAAGGTGAGTTACTACGTTCGTTGAAAGTACATAAGTGACTCGAGAGAACGTTAAAAACATAACTAAGGTGACATTCATTGTTTGCAAAATAACGACTATTCCCGGTGCTCTTGCTAGTGCTCGAATTTACCAGCTTAAAGTTGCATGAATCAAAGAGTTGAAAGATTAAAGGGAGCCTTCTATGAAATTCATTTTAAACGGATGCCGCGCGAACCGTTTTAATATTCCATGGTTACATCAGAGTGCTGTGACGCTCTTGTGAAGAAGAGGGTGGGGTAAAGAAAGAGTAGAAGGATGGGTAGGTGGATGGGTGTTTGGTTGGTTGCTTGGTTGAGGGTTTGGGAGGAGAGGAGGGTTGAGGGAATTTCCTCTTATTATTACGAGCAAGAAATTAATAATTTTCCGAAAGTAGCTGTTACCTCTACCATCTCGTATACCACCCTTGTCCCACCCTATACCACCCCGTCCCACCCCATCTCGTTCGTTCGTTCGTTCGTTCGTTCGTACGTACGCGCGATATCCGCGAGCTTTGCTCGACGAGAATTAAACTTCCTTCTTCACGCGCAACGTCGAGAAAGCACGATCAAGTCTCCCGATTTGATTTAATTAAACTTGGGTAGTAAATTTCTACGTCTTTCTCGTAAAATGTTAGAGTCATCGATCCTAAGGATTTCGCTTCGTTTTATATATATATATATATATGTATCTCGAATTTATAAGTGGCGTAAGCCGCCATTGAATGACCATTTTGAAATATGGATAATAATTGTGAAGATATTTTAGCCTATATTAGAAATTTCATCGTAGGTCAGTCGAATTGCTTTTTCCATGGCACAATTCCTTATGTGATTAGTTATAAAATATACGCCAGAGCGATTAATTTTAATATATATCGGAATATTATGTTTTATTATTAATTGTTATTATAATGTGTCCGTGGTATAATTAATTGATTAATAAATTCGAATATTGGAAGGAAGAAAAAGGCAATATAATATATTATTTTATTATATTACGATATGTCCGTGACATATAATAATGATGGATCGATTTTCTTTATAATTAATTAAAATATAATGTAAAAAATGATGGAGTAGCATAACTGTTCGATTATTAATCTTATTCGCATTATACAGCTTAGAGTATTAACAAAATATATATTTTGATCCTGACTTTTCCATTAAGAAAATCTCTATCGTAACATTTACCTCCCTATCTCATTAATTCACGTTGCTTTACGTTTAATGATTCCGAAAAAAATAGTAATTCTTTTAACAGCTCTACTGTACTTATATGGATCGTTCATTGATCATTTTTTGATAGGACAATATTTCGATTTAGGATGTTTCTGAAATAATATTCGAATAGATCACTTTAGATATTTCTTGTAACTTACAAACAAACTTTAAACAACGTAGTTTTATACGCTAAGGATATTTAAAAATGCATTTCAAAATACTTTCTTAATCAGTCAACAAAAATAATTATTAAAATAGTTAATAACAAAATAAATGAAACCATAAATATGTTTACTCTTGTTGATCTTTTAGATTACTCTTGAAAAAAATAGAACTATATAATAAGTTCATGAAAGAGATTAAATTTTGTCTAGTTATCGATTGGAGAGATAAATTGGCGAGAAATTTTCAATGAATTTTTATTAATAAAAGTTAAAACTAACGATCGTTGCAGGTGACGACGACGGACGGAGAACAACCGGACGACAGTTTTGACTTGATAGACGTACCACCGGAAATGTCGCCGCCACCTGTCGCGCCAACGTCGAAGGACACGCAAAGCAATTCCACCGGCACGCAACAAATCGTTCTTCCATCGGAGAAGGTCGATTCCAATCACGTAGAACATAATTCGAAAAGCACGGTCAACGTACAATCCAGCAGCACTGCCCAGCACGGTGCCATGTCGCCTATTTCTGATATCATAGACGACACAGGAGCACCCCCACCCACCCCTATGATCGGAGCTCATCAAGAGTGCAGGTTCACTTTTATTAGCGGTAGAACACCACCCCTACCTGATCTAAGGGCAGCCGAATTTTTCAGGTAAAAATTTTCTTCTATTTTGTGTTTACGATAATCTTTCGTAAATGATATTTTAGTTTATTTTACCGTGATTCATTTCTCTTTTTCTTTTTATAAAAATATTATGTATATAAAAAACAAAAAAAAAAAGAAATGAGTAAGATGCGTATTTCTTTGTAATTGGAATAAAGGGATCTTGTTTCCTTAATTCCCTTAATGGATGATTTTATTTTCGAGTTACTCGTGAATGAACGCGACATTTGCTGCTTACGACCTGTTGTTCAGTTTGTGGTCAGGATACCTAACTCTAAGGAGTCAGAACTTGGTCCCTGTGTATGTTCCCATTCACTCGTTTCAACGAGAAGACGTTCCGATAAATACGTCCTGATGCTGTCTCTACTTCTCTCAGAGATATAACAGCAAAAACAGTGCAAGCTCGTTGGTTGTTGAATTTAATGAGATAACTTCGCTCTTACGTATTCACCTATACGCTTGAACATTTCATATTAATTAAAAGAATAAACTGTAGTTTTTGCACACCCATAGAGAATATATTGAATATATTCTCTAAATCAAGCATACTAAATCATTTAAGTTTATATTAACAATTTAATTTAATCTTTTCATCTATCTATCAACATTGAAAATATTAATCTTTTATTATTTAGAAGAAAGAAATTCTATTGAAAATTCCCAGAGGAATTTTGTGAAAAAAAAACCACTCTCAAAAAAAAAATTATCCTAACCGAGTACGTGTAATTAAATTAAATTATATAAAATATTATCTCAAATATAGGAATATCGACGATCTCCATATTTTATAAAATATAATCTCCAAATAAACATATTTCGTGAAAAAGAAAAAAAAAATTCTTTCAACCACAAAAATTTGTTTTTATCGTCGAAAATAATCAAGGTAACTCCATTTCCAGTTTTAAACGACTTGCTCGATATATCGTGATATTATTAGAAACGTATATTACACAATTATATATATATATACACATATACGTGTGTGTTAAAAAATCGACGTATAACATATGTATGAACATATAATACTATCTACTATATAGATTGAGAATAAAATGGAGGCTCAATTAGTTGGATTTTCGTGGCTCGTTACGCAAGCTTGCTTCGGTCGAAATAATAGAAGCAATTTAATTGCGGGAGAACTAGTTTTGCCGGGACGAAATCCTCCCCTAAAACCTCGCAGAAAGAACGAGATAGAGATAGAGATAGAGATAGTGAGACCAGGATAAAATGAGATTAGCAAGCGAAAGAAAGGACGTATATTTTACTTGAACTTTTGATCCCCTTATCGGATCGGAATGAAATTTATCGAGAAAATTTAAACGAGGAGAAGAGAATATTAATATACAATAGCTCGAAAAAGTATTCGCATGTTATTTAATATTAAATAATTTTATATAATTTGAAGAGAAGATTTTACGTTGTTTAATAAATATCAAAAATAATTGCATGTTATGTGAGATGTCGATAATTAAAAAACAAAAAAAAAATATAATTTTTTTTTACACTAGCAATTAAATAGACAAAATATAGTTTTTACAAATTTTTATCGAACGCTTTTATATATGCACATTTTGTAGATTCGTTCGGTCCGATGCATATTTTACAAATATCATATAAAAATCCACCAATTTTAAAAAGAGTTAAAAAGAGTTATAATTATTTGAATATCTATAAAATCGCTAATATATTGTAAAAATCAACGTACTAGTAGAATTTTAAATAAACTGGCTAAAAGTAACTCGCTCAGGGATTGGTCAATTTTTTCTCCAATATTTACAATATGCATATGAGATAATCAGATCAGAAATATATATATATATATATATATATATATATATATATATATATTGATAAAAATTAAAATTACTTCTTTTTTAAAATTACTCCATATTTGTTGAAAAATTTAAAGCTCCTGTTTCGGATAATGAAATCACTCGACCATTGAATAAAATGCAAAAGCTTTGCTGACCTATTTTATATTGTAATGTAATAATTTATTTAACCTATAACATTTGTTTAAAATTTATTTAGTACTCCGGTGAGAGGCTCGGTGGATGCCGGACAACCTGATCCAAGTCAAATAAGCTCAATGCTAACATTAATGGCTACCAAAGAGAAACAAAATGAGAAGAGTGCTTTGGTCAACATTAATTCTAATCACACGTCATTGATAAAAATTACGGAGCCCAACGAGAAAAATTCCAACGAAACGAAACACACAGCTGGACAGAAAAAACCGAATATCAATGTTACGACGAATCCATTGGATATTTCTTTGGTCGGTAGTCAACCATCGTGTAACGCACAGACTCCGACTGGTACTACGAATAGAAGTCGAGGAAGATCAGCGCCAGGTGAGAAAATAAATCCTATTTTTAACGAGAAACGATTTCTAGTTTTTAACGAGATCTATTTATCTCTTCTTCTTCGTTAATTAATACAAATTTTTTCCTCGTGAAGTACTAGAATAACAAAGATCGTAAACGATCATATTTTAGAGTAACATCTCTGATATTATTTTTTTTTCAAGTCAAACATGTTATATGCAGGTATTATAGTAATATTAATTATTTACATTTCCAATATTGATATCCAATAGAATTTTTCAAAAGTTTAAGAACGATCGAAAATACAAGACAATTTGACGGATCGAAAAATATGTAATTCTTACGCGTACGAATTGAGATTATAATTATTCATTAAGTAAAACCTCTATATCTCTTTTTTTTATTATCTTTTTGTTTCGTCTTCTTTTTTTTTTTTGTTAATGTTTAGTCTTGATTCGATTCAATTTAGACAGAGTAAAATATATACCTTTCGAAGCTTACACATTCGTCGATCCGTTAAAATCCTTTAATTTACAAGAAATATTCAATATTCTTAAAAATCTTTCGAAACAGGAATATAATGAAGAATCAAGTGTATAACGTATTTGATTTAAATCAAGAACAGAAAATGTACTCATCGAAGCGATGAAAAAATTTCGAGTGGATCGACTCCCTTGTATTAGCAATTTATCATTATTGTATGAAGAGTGGTACGGTCGAAGGGAGCGCGTAATTGGAAGTAAAGGATAAACCAAATAAATTCGCGTACTCGTTACGTTCGTTATATGCGAGAAAAGAATTCACGATCGTACGTTGAGACTGTCGTGGTTGGTATTTCGTTTTAAGGGTGCACTAATAGAGAGTAGGTTATTTAAAGGCTTCTACGTTGGACTGAAAGTTCTCTCGAGTTACGGGATAACAGATAATTGACGTTCCCTTGTATAAAGCAAGTGATGCCTTGTTCTCGACATAATCTGATACGGTCCATTTCGTTGGTCCAAGAGTTTATATACATATATATATATATATATATATATATATATATATATATATATACTCTTGAAATATATATATATATGTGTGTTTGAAACCGACGATACCTCTAGAATCTCTCAGAGCTTTTCTAACGCGATTAGTTCTATCGTTTCACGTATACCTCGAAGCTCTTCCACAAATTTAGTTTTACCTTACATTTCGATATATTTTCCTCTTTGGTTCGAGAGCGATGAAAGATTCGAATTACCACGCGTTTCATTCGAAAACGAAGAAAGATTATATATAGCAAGAGAAAATGAAAAAAAGAAGAATTAAGAAGAGAAAAAAAGAAAGAAACGAAAAAGTATAAACCTGTCGAATATTAATCAATGACAAATTACAAAATAGTTTATTCCCTATTAATCTTTCTTTTTTATTTTTATTTTTAGCGAACTAATCGGTTTTACTACTTTTTCGCGTGTTATTAATGACCCCGGTGAATTAACTGAGAGAGTTATTAGCGAGTGCCACGCGGTGGTGATTTATATCGTACGATTTTTTGCCTAAACTCTATCGAGTCATACATTTTTTTTCTCTCGTTAGCGAAAGTATTATTATTATTATTATTATTGTTGTTGTTGTTTTTATTACTACTTTGTTTGGCGGATGCAAACGTTGCCTTATATATATATATAATATATATATACACACATTTATATTACTTAAAGAATTCGAATGGAATGATTGGTCAAAAAAAAAAGTTTTCCTTAAGTTTCGATATCGAACATTCGTTCTTCTTAAAGAAGATCAATTGTCTGGCGAAACGATAATTTCACGATTGCTAGCTGGGTCCTTCGGACTCCGAGAGAAAAGTTTGAGTCTTTGGAAAATAGAGCGATGAAAAGTCTCAAACCCCTTTCTCGTGAACTTTTCTTGAAACGGACAGACTGAAACGGATGAATGCTTTTAACTTCCTTATTCATCGGAATTCATTTGTCCGGCATAAATCACCACCGTTATTACTTAGGTACTTTTTATGCGAACATCGATATGCCAGTTTTCTTTCCTTCTCTAAAACCAAATCAAATCACAAAGAGAGAGAGAGAGAGAGAGAGAGAGAGAGAGAGAGAGAGAGAGAGAGAGTGAGAGAGAGAGAGATTTGCAAAAGCGAGTTATATATATATATATATATAACATATCGTCGATATCTCAATAAATATGAACCAATTCGAAATACGGATTTTATAATATTCGTACGAATATAACAACTCGTTATACACGTTAATCAATTTTTAAATTAAATGCGACATAGACTCTAACAAGAAAGGACGATAGACGATCATTTTCGTATGTTTCAACATTTTTTAAATACAGATCAAAATGACGAACAAGACAATGTAATAAACTTTATTTCTTTTATTAACTTTTATTTATCGACCCGGTCAACAATAATTAATTAATCAAAGAATAAAGGAAAAAGAAATATCTAATTCCATCAGCAACGAACAGTATCTAGATATTATAATTTTAATATATATATATATGTTTCAACAATAATTTTTATTCACTTAGATAACTTAATACTGAATTCTTTAACTTATTTATAAGAGAGTATTTATCAAGGGATCGACGATATTTAAGTATTTATTATTTTCCAATATATCAATCCCCCAGTTGTACTGATAAATTTCGAACGTAGAAGGATCGAGTTGTGAGGGGAACGAGAAGGGGAGGGTCGGTGTAAATTGGAGGTTGAGGGACGAGAGAGCTGCCGCGATAAAACTTTAAATAAAGACCGATCACCCGTGCGAGAAAAGTCGTTAAGTCGTCGAAAGAGATCTCTAAGGAAATGAATTGATGTTCTTTTCTTTCAGAGTCTCATCCCCTCGTTTCAACCATTCATTCATGGGTCAAGCTCTTTTTCCCGTTTTGCGCAATAGGTATACTAATACACGCACACATAAGCGCGCGCGCGCCAACACAGACGCACAGAAACGGTCCAGAGTTTTTGGACATAAAAATATACCTTAATTATCCTTTACCAGTATCAAAAAGAGAGAGAAAAAAAGGGAGAGAGAAACAGATATATATATATATATATATATATAAATCTGAATCTATGGGGGTTAGGGAGAGAAAGACAAAAAAAAGAAAGGGACAAAAAGAAGTTGACGAATACGAGTGTGAAAATAAATGAGGGCTCGACAAAATTTAAAAGAATAAAATTCTTCTTAAAAATAAATCAAGGAGTATTTCATTCGTTTCTCTTTAGATTTGCCCATCGAGTTTCTACCTCTCTTTTTCTCTCTTTTTCTCTCTTTCTTTTTTTCGATGGTAGCGCGATGTTTGACTCGCGTGTACTGCAATAATTGCGCTTGGGCTTTCTTTTTCCCCATTGTTTCCAATTGTTTCTTTCTTTCTTTCTTTCTTTCTTTCTTTCTTTCTTTCTTTCCTTTTTCTTTTTCTTTTTTTTTTCTTTTCATTTCCTTTTTTTTCTTTTCTTTTTTTCTTTTTTTATTTCATTCCGCCATTTTCTTTTCGCCAATTTCGTTGTCTCGTATCCTATTTCAAAGGAGGGAGGCCCGTATGTCTTTAATCGAAATTATAGAGAATAATTATGAAATTTCGATGACAATATACTTATGGTGTATAACCGTCAAACCCATCAAGTTTCAAGCGCGATCAAAGTTTTCTTACTTTGTTACATAGATCGAACTCTGCATAATCTGTTGAGTACTAACTTCGTCGATATATGTAAGTATGTAACTAGATAAGTTTGTCGAAGTTGAATTGAAAGAGACAACGACCGCCGACGGCTCGTCTCTCCAAACTTTTCGATGAAAACTTTCAAATGGAGGAATCATTAACGTCACGATCCAGAGAGTTTATGAATGTTTAACATTCCCGTTCAAAGTTGTCTCAAATTTCGAATGATAAAGCATTTCTCTTTTAAGATATTTATTTATAACATAGATATTAAGAAAAAGACATACGTACGGACCCGTCCTTTTAATTAATGGTTTTGCCGCATTGACGCTGAACAGCCAGCTCTTTCACGCACATCGATCGGCAATGGGTCGCCATACATTCGCATTTTTATCCTTTCTCTGTATCACATTTCTCGATGGAACTTTTTCTTTTTTTCTTTTTTCTTTTTTGTATTCTTTTCTTTTTTCTTTTTTTTTTAGTCTTTCTTGTTTTTTGCCCTTTTTTTGTTTTCTTTTTTTTTCCTATATCATTATTCGCCTACGCACAAACACACACATACACACGCGCGCAGATACAGATACACACACCATGCACGAATAGACACGAGAAGAACGTATAATCTATAGTATACGACACTATCGAGATATTCTCGAGTAACGTGATCGTACCGGAAACCAATAATTTCACGATTACTATGTCGATCTTCCAACAGACAAACATGAATTTCACGATCAGTTTACTTTTATCTATCGTACGTATAAGACCCACAATCCTATATATACATATACATATATATATATATATATATATATATATATATATATATTCCTCTAATTCTTTTTCTTTCTCTCTATTCATACTCTTTAACTTTTTTCCTGTCTTCTTTTCCCTTCCACTCTTTCTCTCTCTCTCTCTCTCTCTCTCTCTCTCTCTTTCTCTCGGCATATTTTCGTATAACAAAGTCGTTTAGTTTCGCCGAGACCAAAAGTTTCCTCCTCAACATTGCACCCATGACTCTCGTTGAACTTTCCTTACCTAAATTACCATCTGTGGTGTGTCTATGTATCATAGTAACTCCTACCATATTTCTATTTTCTTATATCGAGAACCGAGAAAGTACAATAAAAGAAGCTGTAAATTTGAGCCACGAACAAACGGAATTCGTCGATAGTGATAGAAAAGAAAAAGAAAAAGAAGAAGAGGAAAGAAAAGAAAAAGAAAAAAAAAGAAATCAAACAAAGTAATAATAATACCGAGACGAATGTAATTGATGATTGCAAATTACAAACACACACGTACACTTACACATACGTATATGATGCATCGTTAACGCACATGCGTGTTAAACCTCACTACAAACGCAAATAATTATCATCAATTATCATCATCATAATTATCATCATCATCATCATCATCATCATCGTCATCATCATCATCATCATCATCATTATTATTATCATCATTTATTATCATCATTTATTATTATTATTATTCTTATTATTTTTTCCTTTTTTTTCATTTTTATTTTTATTACTGTTGCTATTGTTGTTATCGTTATTTTTAATGTCATATTGTTGTTGCCTCCGTTAGCAGCGTGTATTTTGAATGTAACCCGTCTATATTTTGTCACGGAGATTGTGTTTCACAGAAGAACGCCATTGTCGCTCACTGCATTTTGGTGTTTTCTTTTGATGTTAAGAAAATCAGAATCGTAGCTAGAAGATAACGGCGGACCTTAAGACGAATTTTTTCTTTTACATCATAAAATCTGCTTGATTGACAAGAAGAGACGAGTAAGAATATTTTTCTCTTCCTTTTTTTAATTTTGTAATTTCTTTTTCTTCTTAATTTTCTTTTTTTTTCTTTGTATTCTTATTTTGTCTTCATTTTGTTTGTTTATTTTTTCTATTTTTTCATTTCTTCATTCTCATGCTCTCGTCATTATTAGAAACGTATCGATAGTACCTCGAGTATACTAAGTATGTACGTATATAAATACGTACGAGATACTAGATACTCGAGTGATATAACTTTTCTTACTTATTCTCTTTTTTTTTCTTAACTCATAGCTTTTCGCTTACGTAGCGTTTTATACGTCAAAGAACATAAAGTTCAATTTTCGTCTCGAGCGCCCGTCACATGTATATAGCTACGCTACTGTTGATAGTAAAAAAAAAAAAGAAAAAAGAATTTCAAAGAAAATTTAATAAAAATTAATATGTGCTTGCAAGTCTTCATAAAAGCACACATACGGATACACATAAACACATACTACGCTACACGCTTCGTCTCTAGCGATAGTACTACGACGAGTTAATAAATGTCAGTCGATATATAACAAAACGGAGAAAGTTCTCGGACCTCGAAATAATAATCGAAACGAAGTAAAATCACGAGAACGTTCTCCGACGATAATTTTTCTCGAGAATATCGTTTATTTTTATTTCTTCTTTTCTCTTGTAGCACATAGTAGAGAATAATATTCGTATTTCCAGAAATTCGTAATCGTAATCGTTCATGCAAAGAGGAAACAAGTTAAAAGATTCACGAGCAACAAACTACTTTTTGCGTTGCAATAAATCGGATAGAGTTGATTTAATTTTTTTCTCCTTTTTTTCTCTCTTTTTTTTCTCTCTCTTTTTTTTCTTTTTCATTTATCCCCTCTTTTGTATGGTCCTCCTAATATTTTTCTACTTTTACCCTCTTTGTTTTTGCTCTTTCCGTCGCGCGAAAATATTCTCGAGAATAATTCCAAGAGATATGTACTCTCGCAAGAATTTTTATGTCACCACTTGCAACACGTTATGGCGGAATTGTCGTGGCGCGAAATAGGAGAAACGAAAAAAAAAAGGAGAAAAAGGAAAAAGAAAAGCTGAAAAAACAAATAAGCAAAAAAAACTCGAGTTAAGAAGTAAGGGTCACGTTATTTTTCGTTTGAGAAAACGAAATGTCGCTTGTAATTTATGATATAAAATGATTTCGAAAAGAGCTTCGTGTTCGATGTTATTTTTTTATATTATTTAATAACTTACTGTTAGATACAGAAAGAAATATTCCATATATAAAATGCAGATGTATTTCCAAAGTATACTTTAATGAATTTCTGATATACGATACAGAATACTTTTCTAATAAATTTCAACTTCATCCCAAGAGAATCTTGAAAACTTTATTACTTATAAAACAAAATCCACTGTTTTCTCTCGGTAATACTCGAATGACATTATTTCAGTTTATTTCAGTTTATTCTTAAAAGGATCTCTTAAAAATTTTCTATTAAATATTTCCTTTTATCAATTTCTTTATGTGTGCATATCCATTCAGACGAAAATTTTTAATGAATCTTTAAAAATAATGAACGAGATAAAAGGTTTGGAATAAATACGCGTTTTGTAATAGATGTATTATTTGTCGAACAACGACGAGTTTCAAGAAAAATTCGAATCAAACGATCGATTCTCAAATTTCGTGCTTGACAGTTCCGCTAGAAAGACACAATTCTTTGCTTCTCAACGTCTCTCACATAAGGATTCTCCGGTAACGTGCGAAAAACGCCAGAGATAAAAGGAGTTTTGCTACGATTCGCTCTAGCTCGTGAAAATCCTCGAACTCCTCTTATCGCACAGCACTTTCTACGTAACTTCCGTTTAAAAGCAAGCTGCCCGGAAGAGTTTGAGTAAAGGGGAAAGAAGGATAGTGTGACGAGGAACTAGAGAAAAAAAATAATAGGAAAGAAAGAAAAAAAAAGAAGAGGGAAAAAAAGAAAAGAGAAAAAAGAAATAAGCGAGAAAATCCCGTAGGATAACGGGGAGTCCCTACGAGAGACAGCTTTTTTTTATTTTTCACATGCGACACGCATATATATATATATATATATATATATATATATATACACGCGCGCTGCACACACATACACAGATATCCGCACAAATCTCTCTAACGAAATATTTTTTTCTTTTTGCTGATTTTTTGAAATATCGATGCGAAACGATGCAAACGAAAAAAAACGACATCAAACAAAAATATATGCATCAACAATAACAACAACAACAACAACAACAACAACAACGACAACAACAACAACTACAACGACAACAACGACGACAACGACAACAACAACAATAAAAAAGGAGGAAGCGCCGGTGGAACAAAGAGAACGACTCAGGCGACGATCGTGGTCCAACAACCTTCCCTCTCATTGGACGCACCAGCTGCTACCATTCTTCTACATCCGGACGCGGATGCAAGGAGACGAGAGGAGAATATGAGACAATTGCTTGATGTTGCGAACACTCTCACCCTCCAGGAGATTCACGACTTCGAAATGAGGTTCGTTCTCTTCTATCCTATTCTCTTCTTTACTTTTCTCTTTCTCTTTCTCTTTTCTCTTGCTCTTGCTCTTACTCTTACTCTTACTCTTCTATCTCTTGTATTTTATTTTTTTTTCTTTACTCCTTTTCTTCATACTTTTCCATTTTTCCATATTTCTTTATATTCCTCTTCTTCTTCCTTTTTTTTTTCATTGCCCTTTATTTTTTTTTCTCATTGCCCTTTGATAATATACACGCGTTTATCTCTTTAACCTTTTACCTCTCTCTCCATCCTATTGCAACCATTTGAACCTCTTCATCTTCGAAACGCTTTGCACTCTGTAATTAATCGTACGTGTTTTGCCTCAACGTGCTGATAATGAAAATGAAAGATTAGGAGATGATTACGTGTAACAGAGGAAAACTGATTGGATTTAATCGTCATACATACGTAAATATGTTTGTCCGGATTTAATAGAACGTTTTATACTTTCTATCTTTTTGATCGGCCAATGAATATCTATAGTACATCGCTTAAAACGATTCGTTTCGATAATATCCTTCAACGAAAATTTTTTTTCCTATTGAATCAGAAGTAATAATACGAAATAGTAATTATTCGATAATATGATTGGATTTATAATATTTACGAAAGAGAAGCATTATTCTGAATTAACGTGCACAGTTAATTTTGCAATTATTGTCTTTTATATCGTTGCTTTATTATTAACAAATACGTATTTAATAATACGTATAATCTTAGAAACGAAATGCGTTGCATTGAGTGCAAAGAGTTTATTTATTTACATTGAAAAATTCACCTCAATCATTCTATTATTCATATTTATTCAAACGAAAAAATCGTATATGGAGCATATACGAATCTTGTTAAATAATATCAAATTGAATTCAGTAGATATTTATTTTTCACGAGAAATGTGTACAACTTATACCCGATTTAATTTTTTTCATTTTCCCCAAATGCATCCGATCTCTCCAGAACATATCTAATTTTCAAACAGTAGAAACTAACAACGATCGCAAATATTAAATTCGACGTACACTTTAATAATCCTTTAATAACACAATGGCAGACGTTTCAACATGGTAGGATGTGACCAAAGAGAGAAAAAAAAACAAACGAACGAACGAACGAATAATGTAAGAAGAAAAGAAAAAGAAAAAGAAATAGAGAAAAGAGGAGAAAGAAACAAAACAAAATAAAAGAAAAATCGAATATTAAGCTTTACCTGGACTCTCTGTTCTAAAAGCCAATCTCCTTTTTTTTCTCTACCACCCATTGCCTATCCAACCCGTTTACCTAACCTACCCCTCTGACCTCCCTTCCCTATAATACCTTTCTCTTTTAAATCCACCGAACAGATATGGAAGTCCACATCACAGTCGTTCGCAGTCCGTGAAAACTCCAGGTAGCCGATCGTCCGGTCGGCCAAATTACTTGTGTCTTCCGCAGCAAAGGTCGAGGGTAGCCAGTATGCCGAACACAGGGGTCGAGGAAGAGTATTATCGGCTGAGGCATTTCAGTATTACCGGGAAAGGTGTGGTGAATAGAGGCGATTCATTGAAAAGTCGAAGATCCCGTTCCAACAATAGCGTCGCATCGAGCAACTCTAGGTGAGTCTTTAACTTCAGTCAGTTCATCAAGCAGTTTTATATTATTTCTAAAACGTTTCCAAACCTCGTCCCCAAGCCCTGAAAATTCTCCATTTCTCGACCTCGTTATATCTCTTTTCTACATTCCTTTCGCATGCTCGTAAACATGTGAACGAGAGTAGTCCGACTCGATTCTTCCTTAGGCTCTTATCCATTTCCTTTCTTTAGAAATGATCATAACTTTGAAGTTTCTACCTAGAGCTATAGGGATACTTAAGTTCTTTTCGATGGAACGAACAAACGAACGAACGAACGAACGAACGAACAAACGAACGAATGAATGAATCGATGAGTGAGAAAAAGAGAGAGACAGAGAAAGAAAAGAAAGAATGTAACGAATCTACTCGAACCAACGATAGACGCTGATTCGTATATGCGATCGATCAGGATGAGAGAGCGAGAGAGAGAGAGAGAGAGAAAGAGACTCCTGCTTACGTACTTACATACCCGTTCAAGATCGATGAAAAGAGAGGTGAAATGAGCACAATGGAAGAATCGGAGCTCGGAGTTGGAACACGTTTTCCGAATGTTACTGGCTGACTCTGCTGAGACACACCAACGACGAGCTACCTAAAGTCGATCGTCTCTATCTGTTCTTGGCTCGTTTCTCTAGATCGAACGCATGAATCTACGTGTGGAGTTGAGGTGACGTAGACACACGCGTTGGACCCTAGAGCATGGCCACCAAGCGTCAAGTCAACGTTGAATTTTCCCATCGTTTCGTCGATAGCCACTCGTCTTTTTTTATCGCCCATCGACTGGACACTACCTTCGACGTATAGACAGTCTTTCGTTATTTATTAAAACGTACAAAAGATAGCCATCGAAGATCCTAGGAATTATGCTTCTTCGAATATTGAAACATCTACAACCTGTCATTTATATACAAGTAAATTTTCTTATAACACGAAAATTCCTAATAGTTTTATTTCGAGATTGTTTCATGGGATGTTAGGTCAAAAATTGGACAATAATGAAAAATACTCGTATTCCAATGATTTCGAATAATTTTAAAAAATTCCTCACACGTACGAATATATTAAACTACAATTTTTTAAAAGAAAAGAGTCAGTTCTCTTTTCGTAACATTTTAATTAAAAATAATAATAATAATAATAATAATAATAATAATAATAATAATAATAAAATAATAATAATAATAATAATGATAAAAGTTCAAAGAAAAATCCACGAAAATGTGTTCTATCAAAGTTGTTTTAAAATAACCTACCATGCTGTACAAATCCTCGAGCAATTTTTAGGTAATGTTACAGGAGAATTACCTTCATGTAACATTTACTTGTTAATTTATACACAGTATATTAACACATCTATTGCTTACAAGGGTAGATTCCTAACATGGAAATTTTAATTTCAATGAAACTTTGTGAATATGTAGAACGAATTGAGTCGTATAGAAAAAAATGTTCTTTTCTTTTTTCTTTTTTCACGAGGGTCTTCAAATTATCCTTAAAGTTCCCTGAATTTTTTTATTTATTATACGATATAACTCGTTAAATAAAGTATAGAGAAAAAAAATCTTTCTGAAAATCTATTAGACAACGAGAGAAAAATTTTAAATAACATTTGCAATTGTAAATAACGTATATGTCATAGGTATATCATTGGCAAAACTCCACCAGCCATTATGGAAAATTACCCTCTTTGCATTGTTATCGTTGCTTTTACTCAATGTGCATATTAATTATTCTAATTTTTATCAATACTCTTATCGAAGAAAAAAATTGATATATAAACATGACCCATGTCATTCTCGTATATGCATATAATATACATATATGTATGTTATCACAGCTATACATATTTTATTTTTTCGTTCGTACTCTGATAGGTTTTCAAATGTAATGAAATTTTCACGTACCATTTTTTTTTCTACCCTTTACGATAGGCTAGATACAAACAAAAAAAAATGTATAACGAACTTTAAGGGTGTATATTTTCATCAAAAAAAAAAAAAAAAAAAAAGAGAGAGAAAGAAAAAAAAATTATTCTCAACAAAACTGAGTATATCCTACATACCTATTCATAAAGTTTTATTAAAATTAGAATTTTCATATAGAAACCATTTACTTTGTTAATTAAATAATTTTTTCTTTTACTAACGACGTAAATAAATGAACGACTTTTTTTCATCATTCTATATGACAATAATTAATGAATCACCTTTCATACGATTTTTATTATATAACTACGTTCTATCCTAAGAGAATGTAAAAATTTTCAAACAAAAACAAGGGATTATTTAGTAGAGGGATTATTTCATTGGAAATTTTGAGAGTGACCTTTATGCGCATGTATGCGGGAACTAAATACAAACAACAGCAAGCTGTTGTTTAGAAATCTTGTTTTCTACGGATATTCGATCCTGTTTACGGTTTAGTCGTTCAACAATCAACAAACATTCCTGTACTATCCTCTCCGTTATCAAAACTTAAACATTTTATTGCAAAATTCGACGAGTAAGGTAATCGAATTTCACGTTATCATATGATTAGTAGCTTTATATAATTATATAATTTTTCTAATCATTGTCAAATATATATATGTATTTTTTTTACGCCTTTATATATACATATATATTTCTTATCTACATATTATTGACCTTGCGTATATATATATATATATATATATATATATATATATATATATAAATGGCCCGTAGTTTATCTCAAACGACCCCAGGCACGGATTATTGTTAAAATCAACATCGTCGTAATCGTGACGTTTTAACCAACAACGATTAATCGAATTGCACAAGGACACAAGTAAAGTCAAAACTACGTGGCTCGTACATATCGGTACATTCACGTTTAAGTAAAACATACAAATTTGATAGTCGCGAGACGTTGATGTTTCAACAAATATATCTATATACTTGCATACGTTATGTATCCAACATACACTTATTTATACACAGATACACACATATATAGATTAAACATAAATAGTATATACATATGTAAATAAATTTCAAACGAGCTCATAGAAGATACAATCAATGAATTTGTATAGGAAAGTATACGTTTATATAGACATTTACGAATAACTCGAACAAATGTTTACTCGCGTAAAATAGACGAATCGAAAGACGAGATAAAAATGAAAGAAAAAGAGAGTGGGAAAGAAAGAGGGAGGAAAAGAGAGAAAGAGAGAGAGAGAGAGAAAATTGAAACGTGAATAGATCGTTCGCGTGTGATGTACCATGCATGTAACATACTCTCACGCTTGCGCGTGTGGAAGTAATAGAAAGCGTACGACAAGTTGCATGATACATGTAGTTTTCGAACGATTAATTGGATTAGTTTTCTAGGAGCACGCTAATACGATTATTCGCGCGGAAAAGGAAATATTGTTCTATCTTCGACGATATTAATTACGTACCATTCGCTTTACCATTGAATGTTCGATACGAGCAATTGGTACAACCCACGTATTATCGCACACCTTTATACAAAAACCCATACACCTACACGCATTAACTCATGCACGTATTCAAGCACGCACGTACGCACGCACAAACGCACGTACGCACGTACACATTTACTTCACTTTATTATCTTATTTTGGTTTTCGTTCTAATACGAGAGAAATATAATCTTGATTATTTCCTATTTAAAAGCCATTTGAACGATAAAAATTGACGTATTTTTTCGCTACCTCATAGAATTTTTTAAAGATCATTTTTTATTTTCTATTAATCATTTTTTCTCTTCGAAATTTCTTTCAAATCCTAATCCCGTTGACAATGCGTCGTATATGTCATTCACACACCATACTCAATTTACTAATGAGTTTCGAATAAATCACAAGGGGGCACACGCACACGCACCCACACACACATAAGCGCGCGTGCAATTTCCTCGCTACCGATCAATTTTTTTCTCACTTTTTGATCTCTTGTTCTAGTTTGTTCTCTTTTCTTTTTATTTCTTTCTTCTTCTTCTTCTTCTTCTTCTTCTTCTTCGTCTTTTTCTTCTTCTTCTTCTTCTTCTTCTATTTTTTTGTCTTCTTTTTCTACTTCTTCTCCATTTCTCTCTCTTTGTCTGTATTTTCTTAAACTAATTAATTATCCCATACAATTCTTGCTTTTTCTGCATAACACGTAGAGATTCTCGCGCCTTCTGTTTCAGGGAGATTTTACGAGAATCCAAAGCGGTTGCTTATAGGTACGCTCGATCCCTCATTTTTCAGTAATTAATATTATTCTTATTTTTATTATTATTATTATTGTTATTATCATTATTATTATTATTATTATTATTATTATTATTATTATTATTATTATTATTATTATTATTAAATCCATATTAATTATTATCTACGAGATATAAATACGTCTTTTTTTTTCATTTATTTCTTTATGACCACTGGACGAAATATTTCTTATCTACTTACGATAATATACTACACACATTAATATAATAATATTTTTAACACTCACGATATCTGTATACGTATACAATATAATTGTGCGCAGGATCAACGTGCACAGACTCTGAACTTTGATAAAAAAAAAAAGAAAGAAATAAATAAGAAAATGAAAGAAAACGAAAAGTATAAAAATACGACTTAAAAAATGGTCCAGATATCTCGTTAGCTCATATTAGAACGGAGGAAGAGGATAAATATTGTTTCTCTTCCTCTCTTAAATGACTCAACTAACATCCTTATAATTTTGTTTTCTTTTTTTCTATCTTCTTCAAAACAGTACGGAACATCTGACGGCTTCATATCCCGGTTCGGCACGAAATTCTGCGGCGGGTTCACTCGCGAGTTCACGCGAGAGCAGTGCGTCTCAAGATCCAGCACCTTATCGAGTTTTAATGCTTGGTGCACCTGCAGTAGGAAAGAGCTCCCTCGTATCTCAATTTATGACGTCGGAGTATTTACACGCGTACGACACATCCATCGGTGAGTAGTATACACCGATCTCCTTTTACAAACCCTTTTAAAGAAAATCGTGACGAACTATACGATTGAAATAAAACATAAAATTGAAACTAAAACTTAAAATGATGTACATGTAATTTCATTATTTTGGAACAAAGAAAATACCGTGAATTAAAAAATCGAAATTGAAACAATATTTCAACAGCAATTAGAATGACGTCAAATATATTTTGATTTTTATTCGATTATCTTATTATAATTGTTTTGAAAAATATATTTGAAAGTTATAACTAAATTAATATTAATATACTTTTAAAATTTATTTAAAAGTTATGATTGTGTTTAACATAAATAAGAAAAGAACAAGAAGAAACGAAAAGAAAAGGACAGAGAAACGTTGTTATATTTTCGAATAGTTTCGAAGTACAACGAGCGTCCTTACTCGAGGACGTATCGTGTTTCACAACAAAACAAAATCATAACTTAGCACGTATTTGATACATCCCAAGAGTGCCTACGTGGTCTTAACTCGCTACGTGTCCTTGTACCTTCGTCCTTGCGTGACGATATCGTATATAATGTTAACATTTTCTCTTTCATTTCCAGACGACGAGTCCGGTGAGAAAACGGTGAGCGTGCTATTAGCCGGCGAGGAGTCCGAGTTGACGTTCATCGACCATTCGTGTGCGGAAATGACGGTAAGTTTTGTATTAAGAATAATGTTAAGAAGAAAAATATGTTTAAAGGAAAAAAAAAACTTGTGATATAAAACACTATTTCTATATAATTAAATTATTTGATTGAAAAGTTAATCGTCCGACGAAATACTATGCGTTAATATACTACGCGTTACGAAAAGTTATATCACAAACTTTACGGGATTTATATTGTTCTAAATAATTTAATAGTTCGTATTAAAAGTTTATTAAATTTTAACGCTGTTCCAATCTTCTTTTTCTTTGTTGAAAACGCAAATAACTATTGTAGATACGAATACATACATGCTATCTATATATATATATATATTATAATCATGTATGATGATAGAAAGGATTTCATCGCATTCCATAATTAAAGAAGGATAACAGCATTGTCGTACAAATCATATGAAACCTTTTACGTTCCAAAATTTAAAATCTCCAGAAAATACATCGCGATTTCACGAAATTTATCATGTCCACGTTATTCGAGTTAATTAATTATTCCATAATTCGCATTACAATTCTATTAAATTTTAACGCGACAATAATCGACTCTTTCACTTCGGAAAATACAGATATCTACATACATACATCATCATAGCTGTAAGTATGCGATACAAAAAGATTTATCATCGTGCATAAATAAAAAGATAAAATACGTGCAAATACGTACAAATCAAAGCTTTTACGTACTGAAACTCGAAAACCGTCAAAAGTAGGTAGCAACATCGTACACCCATTATTCGAGTTAATTTAATTATTCTATAATTCACAATGCCATTCCATTAAATTTCAATGCGACTCTAATCGTCTTTTTCACTTAATTCATCGTCATGCATAATATAAAATGTAGAATACCATTGTTACAAAAATTTTAACGTTCCGATATTAAATCTCCTGATCCTCCGAATAAGAATGAAAAGAAAAAATGTATAAATGAAAAAAAATGAAGGAAAAAAAAGGATGACCGGGAAAAAACTTAAAAAAAAAGAAGAAGAAGAAGAAGGAAGAGAAGAAAGAGAGAAAAAACAAAAAGAAGAAAAAAGTAAAAAAAAGAAAGAAGATACGTCTTGTAGCCGCGCTTTGATCTTCTTCCTTCTTTCTTTGTACCTGCGATAAAAATGACGAAAGGACAAAAAAAAATCTCGTAGTTAGGTATAATGGCCATGACAGAGAGGAGGCAAAGCGTTAATCGTATTTGTTCAGGGTCATATGGTAGGCAGTCGAAGCTTACCTTTGTAGAACGACGAAGAAAGATAGATAGATAGATAGATAGATAGATAGATAGATAGATAGATATATAGATAGATAGATAGATAGATAGATAGATAGATAGATAGATAGATAGGTAGATAGATAGATAGATAGAAAGAGAGAGAGAGAAAAAGAGAAGGAGAGGATAAGAGTGAGGCAAGATGGGGTAGAGGGTGAGTTCGAGGGTGATAAAGAGAAATTAAATTAAAATCCATCCTCGACGGTTCGAGCTGGTCGGACGAGCAGGCGCGTTAGCGCATCGTTCAACGAAAGAACGACGCGAAACTGGGACTACGTTCTTGATACTGAAAAGAGTGACTGGTTGAGAATATAGAAGACGTAGTGGTGGTAGGTTGAAAGTATTATAGGAGAGGAAAGGGGAGAGGTTGGTCGAGTGCTCGTAGAAGGGTACGTAGAGAAGGCATAGGAGGTGCAGGTCGTTGTCACGCTTCGCTAGACGATTTCAATCGAATTCGTTCTTTAATTAAAAGCCTTCGCATATGGAGTATGGTATTACGTGAGTCTACGTTGCTACGTGTTCTCTTTTTCTAGTTTCTGGTATATATATATATATATATATATATATATATATATATGTGTACGTATTTATGTATGATGTACGTATGTATGTGTGTATTGGATAGAAAGAGAGAAAGAGAGAGAGAGAGAGCGAGAGAGAGTAGTCGATAGTCGAGTCTAGAGCAAATAACAAACATTTCGAAACTGCTGATTAAAAGCGTTCACAGCAGTAGCGCGATCCTCACTTGATAAAAATCCGCGATTGGTGAGATGGTCACTCACGTTTGCTCGTTCAATTGGTTCTTAACTCAAAAATTGAGACTACGAAGAATGGAACGAGAACAAAATCAAGATTTGTTTACGGTATCTTTTTATTTCTAGAATCTAGTAACCGATATACTAGTATGTTTACGATACACGTGTACGTACAAAGAGGAGTATATGTTTTTGATATATATTTTTTTTTTTACAAATATTAACACGTCGTATGTATACAACGCGAGGATCCCACATCGATGGCAAACACTCCAGTTTGTAGACTTTATTTAAAAAATACTTAAGATTATTTGACTGACTGATTTGAAAAAATTAATTGTATACTTCATAATAAAAATTAAAGTTTCATGTAAAAAATATATGACTATGAATTCTTTTAAATTTTGTAAATACATATTCATCTTCGAATAAATATATCGATTCTTGCAAGATTGATTCGTTAATTATAAGTGACAAGTAATTATAAGTAATATCAAAGTATAAATAGGTGTAGAAATATGATTCAAGAAATACGATGTAGTAGTTAAAGACTTATGGATCGGAATAAGTAAAGTAAATTTGTTAACAAGTCAAATGTACGAATGGTAGGTACAGGTATAAATGAAAAAAAAAAGAAAAGAAAAGGAAAAAAAAGAGAACTAAAAAAAAAAGATCGCGAAAGAAAGACCTGTGAACGAGATTAATCGTTTCACGAATGAAGCTAATTATTCGATTTTAAGCACGTGTATAACCAGAAGCTTATTATCTCGTTGACTCATTGTTAAAAATTCACGTTTAGCTATTATATACGAATAATCCCCTTCGAAAGGAACTTTTCGAGCGAACGAATGAGCGTTAGAATTTCGCGTGTTTTCCCATCCGATAAATCGCGGTTTAGTTAGCCTACTTCCTGATCGACTTAAAGAACAAAAAAAGCGGCCGGAAATTTTGTGGCAAAGTTTAATCGATGCAAACCTGAATCCAATTCCTTCACGTACACACACACACACACATATGTATATATACGTATATATATATATATATTTATTTAGAGTGAGTCATGTAGAACGTTTCACCTGAATAGGTTTCACAATTCATAATACAATTTAAAACATTTTTTTAATTAAACGTGAAAATTACTCTTTCGCTGATTAAAAAATAAAAAGAAAAAGAAAGAAAAAAATGTATGAAAGAAATAAGGTCACAAGTGAACAAACGTTATTATTAAATATTCGTCACGTTAATTTCACTTGTTAACCTTTCGATCCTTACTCACGATTTTTTACTTTTCTTTTTTTGTTAATCTACACCGTCGAACAAATACGATAAGCGATTTTCGAAGAAATGACAAAAATTTTCGCTGATCTGTCTTAAACAATTCTTACATCAGAGAAAAATAATAAGAGAATATTAATATATTTCTTTTTTCAATCTTATTTTATTTTTATTTAATTAACCATTATATTATATTCATTTTATTTAATTAATAAAATTGATTATTATTTCGTATCCTTATGCTAAGGTTTAATAATATATTAATATAAGTTATAACATATGATATTTTGATATATATATATATATAATATTTTGAAATGTATGAGATAAGATTAGATTATAGAGTTCATGAGTTCATTTCATTCGGCTAGAATCCTATATCGAAGTAGGTAAAACTCATTTTCGATAATAACGATGCAACATAAAAATTTACGGCGTTAAAGTCGATATCATGAGTTACTAACGTCGATATGCATATACGATTTCTTGTTTGGACGATATCCTTAACGATCATCTTTTTCCCTTCCAATCCTTCCAATTTTTCCATATAATATTCCCATTTTGATCTGTTCACGTGTTCGTCTCAGAATGTCGTCGTTTCAAAATGTTGGATTCAGGACAGTTTAAATAAATGTTAAAGTTTTGGTTCGATCAATACTCCAAAGGGAATTTTCTATCCAGTTAACAAACTCCATGTTTTTTTACCTACTTCGTTTTTTATTTCTTTTTTCTTTCGTCTCTCTTTTTTTTTATTTAACAAGAACAAACCACAATGATTTGCTTTCCTATAAAATATTTACAATCGATGTTACGGGTAAAAAGTTTAGTAAAGTGAACTTTCTCTCTCTCTCTCTCTCTCTCCCTCTCTCTCTTTCTCTCTCTTTAATCCTCTTCAATTTTCTATAAAATAAGAAAAGTAAAAATGAGAGAGAACGACAAGAACAATCAACACGTTGTTCTCATTTATTTTTGTCCCTCGTAAAATATCGTCAAGTTGATAATTCTTTTTCTTCTTTATTTTCTTTTTTTCTTGTTTCTATCGATCATTTCATCCCCCTAATATTCTCACTGTTATTATATTTTCGTGTAGGAAATTCAATCGGAGCGTTTCACCCTTATTGCCTTTTAATTGTAATATCGTGAAGCTTACCTGGTTTGGTAGATATTCGTGTTGTGTTTCTTAAGATGTTGTGAAAGGGCTATATGCGATTCATTGTTTCCTATTAACAGGATTTACCTTTGTTGTAAATGATAAAGGAAGGGAGTGAGAGGTGGAGAACAAAAGTACTAAATAGATAGATACAAGACCGTTAAATACAGTAATTCTATAGGAAGATTGCAGCAATTTACCGATGCGTCAAATTGATCGCTGCTTCTGAGTACACGCAAATCACTTCGTAACTAAGCTCGAAATACAATAAGCTTTGTTTTGATATATATATATATATATATATATATATATATATATATATATATGCATATAGTGCACACATGAACATCGTCATTAGGTATTTATACATATTTAATTTTACGTAGGTATACTACTTATTTATTCATGTGTACCAAATCGATGCAGGATGTTAATCGTAGATAACAAATCGTTCTTTTAGATCTTGCAAGAAAGAAAAAAAAACTAATTTCTATTGTATAACAATTATTACGATAGGAAAGTCTTAGAAAAGCTATAAATTAATGTCAACTATGAATAAATGACTAAGAATTGCTTTACATTATCGTAATTTATGATTTATATTTATAAGTTGATACGTGTTATTTAGAAAAACTAAAATGTGAAATATATAAAGGAAAATTATTTATGAAACTGCAATCGGATAAATCTAATTGATATTTATCAGAGAAAGAAAGAGAGAGAGAAAATTAATTTTGACGACAAACTTTGATTAAATCCCGTGTTTTCATCCGAAGATTCTCCAAAAAAAAAAAAACAACAATGAATTGATTACAAAAAAAAAAAAACTGGTTAGTCTGACCTATTTCCGATATGTTTGGTCGATAATCGGGTTTCATAAAGGCAAGTAACGCAAACGTACGATCGTTTTCCTACCTCGACAAAGGTTTTAGATGATCACATTTCTATGCAAAGTGTATTTCTAGCTGTTGAGTTTCATGGTTGCTTTGAAGAAAAAAAAAGAAAAAAGGAAATGGAAGAAATATGCAAGAAGAAAGAGAAAGAGGAAGAGGAAGAGGAAGAGAGTATATCCGGTAAAAGAGAATACGAAGCAACATGAAACGTCGATTATTTTTTTTTCCTCCCTGTCTTCCTCCCCTTTCCATCCTCCACCCCTCTTGTCCAACACATACACACATTTTCCACACTCATTTCTTTACTCCTTGATTTCGTGGAGGATTTGCCAAATCCTCTGGCAAATCTATCATAATATCGACAGTTTCCAGAACGTCAACCACAGGTGCGTGTATCGCGAAACGATCTATCGATCTTTTTCTTCGATCTCACCTCTTCCATATCTATCCATTGCTCTTTCTCTCTCTCTCTCTCTCTCTCTTCTTCTCTTTGTCTCTATTTCTCTCACTGTCTCTCTTTCTCTTTCTCTCTCTCTCTCTCTTTTTTTTCACTCTTCTCTTGGAACATTTCAATGAAATTGTTCGACGCGCTAGAAACAGGAAACGGCAGAGTTTCAATGTTATTTTCAAAGCCTCGGGCTATGCATCAGATCGAACAATGTTAGTCATTTTGAAAGCTGACCGATGTTATAGGAAACTCACGTCGAGTCAAACGGGAAAAAGAATATACCTTCCTCGAGAAATTGCTTGCAATTAATTGCAATAATATCTCTCATTACGTTTGTAACGTATCCACGTACGTGCTCCATTGGTTTATACTTTTATGTTATTTTGATTCTTTGGCTCAGTTCGTTTCAAAGCCAGATCTTATGAAATTGATTTCGAACTTGGATAAAAGAAAAAAAAAAAATACAAAATTTATGTAGTTTCGTAGTTTTACGACAAGAAAGTTTGTTTTACTCTTTCAAATCAAATCAAATCCGATAAAATTCGAATATATTTTTTCGAGAACTTCATAATGTTTAGAAACGATCTTTTTATATTATTCAATGCAAAATCATTCGATTCCGTAGAATATATCTTGATGTTAAAAAAAAAAAATGATGAAAATAAAAAAAAATCTTCTCGTCGTTTTTCAAAAGATATTTTATTCTTCAAAAAGCAAAACCAATCGATTTCCATACGGTCCAATAAATTTTTTTATAATGGTCCCGCGACCCAATAAATTTCTTTGGATTGATATACCGTAGTTCAAATGTTTATATTATAATATACAATTTTGAAGAATTTAGTAAACCAGACATACGATATATTATATTGAATTTAAAACAGCTGTTACAGTGATTTTCTCGCGATATTCTCGTAAGAACATTCCATTCGCAGAGCTTAGAAAATTTTTTTCAAATTAATCACTTATCCGCGCTTTTGAGGCTCATAAAAAATTGTATGCGGCTGGATATTGGGTCGTTGCCCATAGAGTTGAGAAAAAAAACGGATCTAAAGAATTTGGCAAGTCGATAAAATATAAATTTGATAAATCCTTTATATAATACCAGTATATATATATATATATATATATATATATATGTATATATATATATATGTAGTCAATTAGGAATACGCAGTAGAAATTCGCGTTTGAACAGAGGAAAAGCTCGGGTTTCATATTACATATCTCACTCATATGTATAAGCTCAGTCTTCATCGCCGAAGGCTTTTAAACGATTGGTTAATATATCATATGTAAAAGGAACTTTCGACAAACGATACAGAGAAACCGTGAATATGTTATCTCTAATAGGAAAACGTATATCTGACGAATAACTGACGACGTTGTTTAGTGCTCGATGAATATAAGTGCAGGATGTCCCTATGAAATTCGATTATCCTTACTGATCCTACGTAATGAAGATTCGTTTCAAACGAAATCGTATTCTCGTCAAAATATCCTTTTATAGAAAGGATGAATTATCCATCAAATAATTTTATCATTTTATGATTGTGAATCCATCGTTAAAAGATAAACGAAGGTTTTAATTAAACGGGACAGCCTGTATCGTATCGCTACGGTAGAATAATCAAAGATCTCGCATGATTAACTCCTAACATATTATCTGTTTTCGTTAACCATTCGATAACAATAGCAACTTAATTACGATTAAACGATATTATTTCAATGATTTCTCTTTAACCTAGACATTTTTAAACAATTTCTATTCAACAAAGAAAATTAGTAATTTGTACGTACGTACTTAAATGCGTAACATAGATACATAGGTGAATAGATAAAGTACGAAAGAATTCTCTGTTTTTCTTAAACTATGGATTTCACGAGAAAAACGGATTGTCAGTCTCGGCTGACGGTACTTTGCTGGTATTCTCTTATTTTATATTATATCATTGTGAAAAATTTAATTGTTACTAATACGAAGAGAAACCTGCCTCTCTCTCTCTCTCTCTCTCTCTCTCTCTCTCTCTCTCTCTTCCTCTTTCTTTCTCCCTCTCTTCTATCTATCTTTTTCTTTTCACGTGGAAAAAGGTAAATGCTCGATGCTTACTAGATTTATTTCTTTCCATGGAAATACTTAAGCTCACTCGTCTTTCTGAAGTTTATCCCATTCGTAAAGCTATGCACGCACACACGACGAACGTATACTAACGTATACACGTACACGTATATTTTTATCTGTACATAGACATATAAAGACGTAGGTGCATTCCATCCGTCGTATAGGTCGCACGCGTCCGTGGCTTCTTCCAGCCACGAAAGCACTCCACTCCTTTCTCCTCTTCTCTTTTTACTCTTAGCCTTCTCTTCTCAACGATTCCACCCCTCTCGCGAAGGCCTTCGACCCATACATACACTTTCCTAGCTAGCACACTGCATTAAAGCACGTATGGAATATGACAGGTTCCATTAACTCGAGTTTCCTGCAACCCTCGGGCTACTATGCATCATGGAACAGACCTCGTCGGCTTGGCAGCCTTCAAAGAAACTTTCCTTTTTTTTTTTTATTTTTTTTTCTTTGTTGCTTTTTTCTCTCTGTCTCTATGTTTTTTTTTCTTTTTATTTTTATTTTTTTTGTTATTTTTTATTTTCTTTCTCTTTCTCTCTCTCTCTCTCTCTCTCTCTCTCTCTCTGTCTCTCTTCCTTTCTTCTTTCTTCTTCCTACATGCAGCTTGAAATTAGTGAGCTATACTTATGACTGCCCTTTTCTCTATTACGTTTACGTAATAGAGAATATCTACGTATATAATGGTACAATTCCATCTCGAAGTAGGGTAGTGCAGATAGTACCCTCCCTCCCTCCCTCCCTCTCTCTCTCTCTCTCTCTCTCTCTCTCTCTGCCCACCCACTCACCCATTCTGATTCGAGATATTATCTCATAATAATTAAATAAGAGATACGGTTGAAACTTGGCAATGCAATTTACTCGAACGACATTCTTATTATTTTCTCTAGCATTCCGTCGCTACCATTCCGTTAAAATCTTACAGATATATATATTTGTAAGGAACAACATACGTTACCTTATATCTTAACATGGGATTGTAATAGTTAGACGCGTGGATTTACAACCGTTTATTAGAGTTACGAGGTCGTTACAATACGAGAGTAAGTTTCAAGCGTGAAATTTCAATGTAAGTCTCGAACTAGAACTACCAACCTAAGTTGTCAAGCAAGAAGTTTGAATGTATATGTGTGTGTATATATATGTGTGTGTGTATGTGTGTCGAGAGAGAGTGAAAAGTGTTCAAGATGAACATCGAGTGAAAAGGCTTTTTACCTGAATGATTACTTCGAAGTCTTTTTTAGAACTTTATTTCTTTAGAAATGGATCCACAAGGAGGTCAATAGGCTGTTTCGCTCAAAATACAAAATCGTAATTATTTAAAAAATCATGGATCATATGTTATCCCTATTTACTTATCTTACGTACAATGAATTATGTCATCATATACGTTCGTACATAACGAATATGAATACGCATCTATAATAATAAAAATAAAGTAAAAACGTATACGTAGAAAATACTAATCCGATAATGGATTACTAACAGAGATGCATTATTTGATATATCTCGATTACATAAAATATCATGACACTTGTTTAATCGTTTATTATTTTATTACAGATGTGATAAGCGTATTCATTTGAAATATATATATATATATATATATATATATATATATATATATATATATATATATTTCAAAAATAATGAAATTTTAGAGAGATGTTTTAGAGAGTGTTTTACTATCCAGTAAAATGCTATTCACTTTTTCCTGCTCGTTTTGTCGTCTAAGCAATGTTGATAAATGTCATCAAAAAAAAGTAAATAAATAAATAAAAAATAAAAAATAAAACGCATACAGAACACAAAAATAAAACTCTATTCATAGCCAATTTTTTTCAAATTAACGCAATTTTTTTTAATCTTTTTTCTTTTATTTCTTTTTTTTTATTCACGAAATAAAATTCATGAAAAGCGTTTCCAAATGAGAAATTTACAGCCGTAAGCGTGCCTGTGTACATAGATGTAGAGTAAATTCGAAACGGTGAGATAAGAACGAGTTTTAGTTGCACGTCGCTACGCTAAGGGATCACGTAAACCATTCGCAACGTCGAAAACTTTTGAGAGAAGCCGAAATGTGCTATATCTACTGAGCGACATTTTCCTTCTTATCTCTCTCTCTCTCTCTCTCTCCCTCTCTCTCTCTCTCTCTCTCTCTCTCTCTCTCTTTCTATCTATCTATCTATCTATCTATCTATCTCTCTCTCTCTCTTCTTTTTCCGTGGATCCAGAGTATCGAATGCAAAGTGATCTCTCTCGCTGCAACGATAAAAAGAAGGAAAGGAAGAAACGTAGGAAAAGTATATCTTCTTCTCCTCAACTAAACGTTCACATCACTGTATCTTCCGACATTTCAAGATCATTTTACATGTGTATATATGTCTATTACGTACTTTATCGTTTTTGGCAATTCGAATCTTCGATACGAAAATTTGCAAAAAAAAAAGTTGTAAAAAAACACCGATACTGTCAATTTATTTTATTTCTTTCATAAAACGTTTCATCCGACATGAAGAATTAAATGAAAAAAGAAAAGAAAAGAAAAGAAACTCGAAATATTTAGAAATGTTTCTTTGATTAAAATTCTATAATAAAGATAATTTATAATCAATGTGAAATTTCACAAAGAAAGAAAGAAAAAATAAATAAGTAAATAAAAAAGAAAAATTACAGGACGGTAATAAAATCAAATTATACGAATAGAGACGAGATGAAGATAAATATTACTTAACATTTTTACATGGTTTCTCAATTCTTCATAATTTATTAATCCTCTTAAATAAGGTAATATTTTTAATGTTTACTTTAGGATTCATATTTTCTCTATTTACGATTATACGAATCACATAGTTACCAGTTTCCTGAGTAAACTTTTTCATCATGAGCTACAAGTGCCTTATCGTCGATCAATTTATTCTTGCACTACTTAAATTCACCTACTATCGCTCCATTTTTCAATTAGGAAACAATATAAATTTTATACATATCGTTCATTTTTTTCAAAATCGTTTTTTCTTACTTTACCAAAACAATCAAATAAGAATAAGAGTCTTAAGAATTGCTTTACGCTCACTTCTACCATTCTGATATATCATAATTTTTAAGATATCATTATTTTCAGGATATCTATCTTTTTATTATTATTCATCATTCCACATTATGATAAACAAACTTGGATTATGTTTGTTATATCATTAAATATTCATATGTTGTAATTACATTTTTTTATTGTTGCATACTACATTCAAGTATGCATGTATGCAGCAAGCATAATTGAAAGGGTTGTTCTCTCACGAAGATTAAGGTACAATTTCTCTCTCTCTCTCTCTCTCTCTCTCTCTCTCTCTCTCTCTCTCTCTCTCTCTCTCTCTTTCCCCCTTTAATCAATGCATTCAGAATTTTCCCACGTAATAATATTCAAATACAAGTTATACACTAGGAATTTTCGATTGACGAATTATGTATGTACGCGTATACATATGTACATTTCATTACCTAGCCTATCTCACACTTCACTAGTTCCTATTTCTAAAGCTATGACCTCTTGGAACAACATTTGAAGTTGTAAGTACTCGTAATAATCTCGCTTTCATTCAACGCAGTAATTCCATTTTTCAATACACATATATATATATATATATATATATATATATTATATATATCAGTAAGTCAATTACCAAGCTATTTCATTTAATAAATTAAATTATTTATAAATAATAATCGTGCATCGAAATGTATATAATATTACATCGTTTTATAACATAATTCAGCAATATTTCTATATATCACTTCATATCACTTACGTAATCATTTTATTTTATCGAGAAAAATTGAATGAAACAATTAATGATAATCTTCTAAAAAAGAAACGAAAAAAGAGAAAGCACGTAGAATATACAAAGTATATTCTGTTTTCTTTCTTTATTTTTCTTTTTTCTTCTAACATATCGCACAACCATTATCAAGAAAGCCGAAAGCGAAGTTGTCTTTTATGGCGATAAAAGTGAAGACGAGAAACGTAAGTACCTTCACCCAGCGAACAATATGATAAGAAGTGCATCGTAATAAGATGAAGATAACTTTTTAAAGGATAGTTTTGTGCTACGAGAAAAGACTAGACGCCCTTGGGAAGAATATGGAGAAAATATTTTCTTTACTCTTGGAGTGTAAAGAAAAGAGATTGTTCACATAGAGTAAGAAGAAAATACTTCTTACTACTCTATTTTTTTAGTCTTTTTTTTTTAAAGATAGATTTAAATACAGAAATATTCCGATGTCAAGTAAACTTTGAGAAAAGATCTGGGTCGAACAGAAGGAATCAATGAACGAAACGGTGTTTTCGCTAAAAACTATGTTTTATCGCAATCGGCAACGTCAATATTTCCACTTCGCTAAATACTGTCGATTGTTTCAATTGCAACGTGGTAGTTTTAGGAATAATTAGATATTGAATTTATTGGATTACGAGAAAATGAACGAAGAACCGTAATTATCGCTGAATCGTAACTTTTCTCGAGTATTTTATTTTTCGTTTTTCTTTTTTTTCTTTTTCTTTCTCTTTTTTTCTTTTTTTCGAACGAGGTGAAAGTTCGAACGAGAGATTCGTGGTAAAACGAGGGAGGCATTCATCACGTGGCCGACGTAATTCGAATTGCTTTTCCGATTATTCGTTCACGTTCGCAATTCCTACTGATAATTCACGAGACCTTTTTCATCGATACTTGTCCAGAACATTGAGCTTTATCGTATAAAAATAGTATGAACGTCGAAATTATTTTTTGAAAGATAATGGCACGTGCGCGTATCACGGGAATCGATAGGAATAAATAACAGAAAAACGAAACGTATCAACGATTACACGCTCGTAAAATAGAATGACTGAAAATGATCGAGCTTCCTAAGGATAGGTATCGATTCGCGTACGATTTTATTCGCGTTACGATTTGATAAATGATTACGAGAAAAAAAAATAGCGTTATCAAGGAAATCGTTATTTCTTTTAAAAAAATATTCTCCGTGATGCTCTTTCGCGCGAATCTTAAAGCAACGTAAAGAAAGATAAAAAATACAAAAAAAAAAAATAAAAATAAAAAAGAAGAAAAAAGATAAATAAAAATAAACGATGAGACCAAAAGAAATGGTTAAAGATAGTATAAAATTTATCCTTCAAGTTCTGTAATTCTCCGAAATAGAGAGAGAGAGAGAGAGAGAGAGAGAGAGAGAGAGAGAGAAAGAGATAGAGAGATAGAGGTAGAGTTCAGAGCTGCGAGTTTTATGCGAAATGCTCGTTAACGAGATTTACGATCCAATATCTTAGAATCACGATGTTTAATTAGGAAATCTTGGCGAAATTGGCCGATAATGGCGTTGGAAGTTCGCGAGGAGAGAAAACGGCAGTAAATTTAGGATAGTGGAGTGAACGGGTTGGAGTGGGTTCGAGAGGCCAAGAGTAAAAGGGGGATGAGATCTCGAACGCTGTGGCAATTTTCTCGATATATATATATATATATATATATATATATATATATATATATATATAGCAAGAGAGAAAGAGATAGTCTTAAACGGGCTTTAAAAGCGTATGGATTATAAAATCCACCTGCATACTTATATTTTTTTCACAACTCGCGAATATTGCCCGACCTTGCTCTAGTATCTTTTTTTTTTTTTTTGTTTAATCTCTTCCTCTTCCTTCTTTCTTTAGTATGTTTTTTTTTAATGTCTTTCTTTTTTCTTTCTTCCTGGAAGTAGCTACTACAAAATCCAGTCGCACTCACCATTAATGAAAAATATATTTCATTATGAGTTATCGTTTTCTGTAGCTCGAATAACCTCGTGAAGTCAACATAATAATAAGTGAAATAGGAGAAGGGTGAATAGAATGCTGCGAAGATTCATCGATTCGTCGTATGGAATCCGAGATTTCTTATCTTCGAGTCTATATAGATATTATATCGTATTCGAAAGAACGAATTTCTCTCTCCCTCTCTTTCTTTCTCTCTCTCTCTCTATCTATCTATTTCTTCTTTCATGTTTTCTTCTTTAATCCACATTTCGCCGGATATTCGCTTCGATATTACGTGTCAATCGACCAAACTCTTATCCTTTTCTCGCGTTTCGATTTCAAGAAAAAAGTAAAAAAGAAGTTGAAAGGTAAAACGAAAATGTATATTACAATTTCATACGACCGATACGAGGTATCCCGTGTACGTAGAAGTAAGAGAAACTTTCCGTACGACGCTTGATCATTTTGATTTTTCTTTTCCTACGGTAAAATAGCCCCGAGGTAGAGAAGTTCGAGCAATGAATGATACTTTGTAGAGAACAGCGCAATAGCTAGATTTTTGTGTGTGTGTCTATATATATATATATATATATATATATATATATATATATGTATGTATGTATATATGTATCTATGTATGTAAATACATACTCCGATTTCTTTCATGTTATAATGTAGATATAGTAAAATCATAGAGAGCCATATTGGAAAAATACATTTAGAATGACATAGTTTCTGAAACAAAAATAAATAAATAAAAATAAATAAAAAAGTCAATCTTTCGATAGAACAAAAAGTCATTATCCCTCGTAAATATTCCTATTTATTTTTTCGGAAATATTTATTCGTCCGATAATTGAGAAAAATGAGAAATGAATAATTTCTTTCAACGGCATAGTAATTACTTGAAAATAACGTGCCTTCGCATGGATAATAATATGTAATATTTTCGAAAGACCAATTTCAATATAATATTCTCTTTTATTCAATTTTTATCTACTTTTTTTTTAATTCTTTTTTCTTTTCTTTTTTTTTTTTATATTTCTGACATTGTATGGTTTCATATCGCCGATTTTACATTCTTCGCCCATTTATTTATTTTCTGTCAAATTTTGATTATTGATTGTTGATTATTCGATAATAAATGAAAACAATTATATATAATTACATATATAGTTACACAAATATAGAGGATTAATGTAATATAAACAGATAACATATGTGTGATCAATGATATAAATAATGTACATATATATATATATCATTTTCATCAATTATTTACTTCATACAATACGTACCATTATACGTTTTATCAGTACCAAACTAAAATAAACTGATCCATTTAGCTCTCTGTAGAATACGATATGATAATCGATATTTAAACAATGCAAATCTCGATCTTCCATTTCGAGCAACGTTGGTCCATAAATTCAATGGAATCCCTCATTATTTAACTACGAAGCAGGTCACATTAACCTCCTTGAGAACACATTCATTCGCTCATGCTGTCCTTCATGCACGCACGCACGAATTTATTCACGCACGTATGCCCGCATAACACCATTACATACCTAATTCCACGTGAGATAAGCGAGATCCTTGGAATCGGTCTTATGTAACAATTCAAAAGAACGATTACGCGATTAGGTTTATTGTTATCGAAAACAGAAACAAAGACGCCAATCAAAGCAATCACGTCGAAACAAGTTTCGTTGGAGATTTTAAAAAAGAAAAATAATAAACCTTTGTTTAACGAGATTGACGTCAACGAGATTGAAACTTTTCTTTTTTCTTTATCGAAAAAAAAAAAAATAATAATAAACCATTAAATTGAATCTAGAATGTATTGATGTCTACGAATAAATAGGTGGGTTATCGATTGTAATAATTTTTCTTTGAAATTCCTTTTTTCTTTATATGAATAGAATTAAACGTGACCATTTGTGTTTTCTGTGTGTACGTGCATAAGTATTGATTTATTATAGTTTTGGTGTTTTAAACTCGGTAATTTGGTTTCGTTTGTTTAAGATCTCTTAATAATAAAATTAAAATAATTTCTAAAGGAAAAATGCATAGCCATTGAAAAGTGGGGATAAAGTTTACGAATTTTTTTGAGTTAGACAACGATGATAATAATAATAATAATAATATTAGTGATGATGGTGATGATGATGATAATGAATAATTATAATAATATAATAATAATCCTTAATATGACGATGGTGTATATAGAATATTTCAGAATAAATGTTCCTACTTTTCAGAAATAATTAAAGACTTTTCGTCTATAATTAAATACTATTTCGTAATAAAATAATATTCGGGAACGCTTTCCAATCGAGATAATACGATAAAAATTAAAACGCTTCATTGAGTTTATTATCGATGATGAGCCAGCATATTTTATATTAAATTATTGAAATAATTTAGAGTAAATGAATATTTTCCAAATGATTTTGATTAAAAGAGCAAATTGTATGGGATTAGCCTACATAAATATTTTCCAGTTATGATTTTCATAGAATTTTCTTTTATTTATTTTTCTGATTGTTCTAAGACAAGTGTTTAGAAAACACGAATCAATACGAAAGAAGAATTCGTTCCAAGAATTATCCTAACTTGTTTATTATGATTCCTCGTAACCTCACGCAAATATTTCAAAGAATTCTACGTTCAATGATACGACGTTTGTAAACATTGAGAATTCTATTTAATTGACGAACAACTTCGAAACAGTTATCGTAATATCTTCGACATCATTCCCGTAATATTCCACTAATTTGATATAACCATTAAGAATGTATAAAAGAATTGCTTTTCATATAAATTGTATCAAGTCAACATTTCATTCATATCGTATTACCTCGACACGGAGAAACGTTTCCGATCATTATTTTATTACTTAAACTGTGTTTAATCACCCTACGTCACATCTCAAAGTTAGGTATAGTATTTTTTTAAATACCCAATGTATGGGAAAAAATGAAGTAGAAGCGAAAGTAATTATCGAAGGAAATAGATATAAAGGAAGATAAAAATATATTCGACGATCTCTTTACGTGAAACTTAGATTTTAATGATAGTAGCTTCGTACACTTCAAAACTTGAGAATCGTTATCCGATAGAAATAGAGATAGACAGAAAGAGAAAGAGAAAGAGAAAGAGAGAGAGAGAGAGAGAGAGAGAGAGAAAGAGAAAGAAAGACAGAAAGATAGAAGTCCGTAAACTTTGGAGCGGGTCACAGTTTTCCCTCTCTCTCTCTCTTTCTCTCTCTTTTTCTTTCTATGTATATATTTCTCTCTCTTTCACTCTCTCTCTCTCTCTCTCTCTCTCTCTCTCTCTCTCTCTCTCTCTCTCTCTCTCTCTCTCTCTCTCTCTCTCTCTCTCTTCATGTGCTTCAAATTGAATAACTTTTTTTTCCGTTGTGTGTGGTCTCCGCCGCATGGATACTCGCACAAAAGCTTTTAAATTGAAGAGCGCATTTACGAGCTACGAACCATCAAGACGACCAGTGACGACGCTTTTCTGCCGTTCATTTCGCTATCCGAGTTGGATGCTAACGAGAGACCGAAAAAAGTAAAGGAAAAGTTCGAAAAAAAAAGAAAAATGAAAAGAAAAAAGGGGAAAAAGAAAAAGAATTAGAATAAGAAAGTAGGAAACCAGGAAGATCGCTAACGAAATGTTCATAACTTTCTATCTCTGTCTCTTTTTTTCTTGCGCTTTTCAACAAATTTTAACGGTTTCCATGAACGAACCAGTAGCAGCACTAACAGCAGCAGCAGCAGCAGCCGCCATGAAACCTCTTGACTTCCGAATTTTTTCAAAAAGAGGATTACGTACGGTCGAATCTAAATTTCAATGGTTTCAAAAGAATACTCTCGAAGCTTTCCATCTTTTTCTGAGTTCCTATACTATACTACTATAATACTATCGTAAAAATTTTTATTAATCGTTTCAAATAAGTCGTAAGTACTTACGTACGTACGTACGTATTTACTTACTTACGTACTTACTTACTTACTTACTTAGGTGCATCGATCATATTGGAAAGATAAACGAGCTTAACGTTATTGCACGTAACTCACTCAAACCCTTCAACCAAGACGAAGAACGCGAGCAATTTTCTTCTCTTTCTAGGGTGACCGTTAGCCATGAAATAATGGCACGTTTAGGAGAAGCGAATTCCTGTAAGTATGAAGGTGAATCTAGTATGTAGCTTTATTCATGGGCCCTCGAAAGATAAGCTCCAAGAGTGGAATAATATAATATAATGACGTATTTGGATCTCGCATTACACGTACCTACTATTCTTCAAGCTACTATACTAATGGAACGTGCACGTTCGACGTTGTTGATATCATACTAGTTGGCAATAAACGATGACTTCGTTCTATGCCAACATGAAATTGAGAACCCAAAAAGATATTATCGATATTTGATAACATCGCACGACATGAATTTTGCATTATAAAATGATCGAATTATCTTTTACTTATATCTACTACAATAACGGAGAAGAGAGATGTTTTTGTTTGAAATATTTTGTAAAGTTTAGATTTCGTGAAAATGTACCTTTTGAAATTGCAACCTCTCATAATTCAATTCTTTTTCGTATATAAAAAACATTATGTAACGTGAAACTTATTCTATAATTTATATTAGTAAAACTATACTATATTAACAATAAGAAAGTTATTCGTACTTGGCAAAAGCATACCGTCTATGAATAAACTTTTTAATTTCATAACGAACAAATGAAATAAGATATCAAAATTATAGATATAACTGTGTGATTTCAAAGTTACACGATGTTATAAAGAATTAAAAATATGTTATAAAGAGTTAAAATATGAATTATAAATATCTGTTATACATGTGTTCGATTTGATCGTAGTATTTCATTTTTGTGCTCTTATACGTAGAAATGTTTTTTCTTAAATTATGCTATTCTGTGACATTTTGAAAATACTTTTCCTTTGTTCAGAGAATATCTTTCCGAATAATCTATTAAGCCACTATACGTCAATCGTGTAATTAATCTCGAAAGAATATAATCGCTTCAAAAGTTTATTAAAAGCTCTTGTACGCTTTAAAACGAAGTAACTCTTTTGATCCTTATCACTTTGGAATAAAGTTTATGTAAGTATCACAAGATTGTTTATACAATCTCGAAGATAGACTGTTGTAGTATCGTTTATTATTATAATGAATCAATCGTATCTTTAGAAAAGATGAAAACGAAGTAGAAAATATGTGTATTCAAAAGAATGAATTTCTTTCGTTCATCCACAAAAAAATTTAACAAGGATTCTCTTCTTCTTTTTTACAAATAAAGAAGGAAAAAAATGTAATCTGTATTTCTATTATTCTCTCTCTCTCTCTCTCTCTCTCTCTCTCTCTTTCTCTTTCTTCTTTATTTTACAACTTCTTGTATTTTATTTTCCTTCCTATTTACTTTATATTTGTTTCTACGAGATAGACAATTTTCATCTAAACTCTGTTCGTTCTAATAACGTTCAACCGACAACTTCGATTAGAAACAGATGCGTGAGATAATGTGCATTAAGAGTATTTTCGAAATTCTCGACCGCATCGATTACGCGCTTAATACGCCTCTCGCCAACGGATAAATTCTATTAGAAGATGTCGGTTCCCATGGGATGTGTACTCCGACATACATATACGTACATGTATATTATATAGCCAGTTTCTATCTCGACATATATATACATACATACATACATACATATATATATACATACATATGTGTACATGTATATGTATATTACTCATGCTAAAGCGAATATCACGTGCCACCACTTTACGATATGTGTCGACGAGAGAATTACTTTTCTTGATACACCTTACCGTGAGACTTATCGCACGAAGTGTCGTCGAAGACAAGACGGAATTACGATGTACCATTAAAATATGTAGGAGAGAAAGAGAGAAAGAGAGAGACAGAGACAGATGTGGTGTATACACAAAATGTCCCAAGGAAAAATATTCACCAGGATTATTATGAAAAATTTAATGATTTTTTCGAGAAAAATGCCGAGACAGTAGAATTTTATTTTCGAGAAGAACAAGTCCTTGTCATAAATTCAACCACTTTAAGTTAACCTCTTTTTAGGGGGTTACAATCCTCTCTAAAAGTTTTAAATCGCAATAGAGGTCAAGTGGCATATCATTATTAAAGGTCTTTGAATTCTCTTTACAATGGTACTTTTTTTTTTTTAATTTTTTTTTCTTTTTTAATTTGAATCGATAGTTTCCGAGAAAATACATTTCGAAATTTTCTGATACAAAATCAATATTGAAGAGAACTTTTATTTTATTAAATATTTAAGATGTCTACAGTCTGAGGCGTGAATACGCCAAAAGAAATATTTTTTCAATAAGATCAAGCTTCATCGCACTATGCTATTCTAATACTGCAGATTTTAAATCAGCATTTGGTTTTTTTTTTTTCTATAGAGATATTGAAATCTCAAAATATTACTTAATCGATTTCAATACGAAAAATTCGATAACGCTAAGATTTAATTATCTATCGCATGAAGATCGATGATATTCATTTTGAAAGTTTAATGAAACAAAAGTTGTTTTTCAAAATTATTTATATATATATATATCAAATATAAAAATTATATATAATAAAATATGTATTTTATTATATCTGAGATATCAAATCACAAAATCTTATCACAAAATTAAATAAATTTATTATGACTGCTCTCCTCGAAAGAAAATTGACCTTTCGAAAAAGTCAATAAATTTCATAATGATAATTCTGATCGGACATTATTCGTAGGGACAATGTGTATATACGTATAGGGTATGTTAAAACTCATAATTGACATTTGAAGGGGTGAAAGAAGATAACATTTTGAGATTAAAGTGTATCTATCACTTTTCTCTTCCGGTCGTTATCATAAATTTATATATTATTAAATCAGCTAATAATTAATGTATTGTTTTATTTATATTTTAAAATTAAAGATATATATATATTTATTGATTTATTTATTCATTTATTTACTAGTCTTTGTATAATTACTGAATTAATGTTTTAACAACGATTAACATCCAATAAAGAGGTATAACAGTACTACGTAAATTTACTACGTAAAAATTCCTTTATACGATATCTTGTTATAATTATTATTAATTTAAATAATAATCTCGATTTATGAAAATAAACGTATAACAAATTATAATTTTAAAAGAGAAAGAAATAAACAGATAAAGGAGAAAGAATAAAAAATTGCAAACTATTGATAAAAATAACAATTACATACAAAGGGAAAATACAAAAGCGTAAACATTTATAATATGAAATGATGAATTAATATCTCGTTTGAAAAACTTGATAACTTTTCGTACGGCAATCCCAATCGTTAATTGCTTTGAATAATTCATTTCTTTATCGTTGATCGTATCAAGAAATTTCCTCAAATTCTCTTTTTCTTTCATTTTATTTTCCCTCCTCCTTTCTCTCTCTCTCTCTCTTTTTCTTTCACGTGTTTTCTATTTATTCATTTATTATTCTCATCGTCATCCCCGTGCGATGTTATCGTCGCCACAAAATGGAAACGATATTTCCAAAGAGAACGTAGCTCGCAATTTATGATCTCCGTGGGAAATTTGCAAATATCGTCTCTCTATTTTTTGTACGAAACTAATTCTGGTTTCTCTCTCTCTCTCTCTCTCTCTCTCTCTCTCTCTCTCTCTCTCTCTCTCTCTCTCTCTCTCTCTCTCTCTCTCTTTTTCACTCGCTCAATCATTTTATATGATCTTTTTCTTTTTCTTAATACCAAAAAAAATCCACTTTACCCCTTACATAGTACGGGTTTTTGCCGGAAAAGGAAAAATGCGATCGTTTAGGAGAAAAATGTGAGAATGCATTTTCACGAAGGGCAACTATGAATCCTTAGACATAAAGAAGTCACGATAAAAACTTACTATGTAACTCGTCGAGTTAAGTTATCAAATATCCAAATTAGATTTTACTTCGTTTTAAATGCATAAGGATCGTTTACGAAAGTGTCACCGTGAGTTGTGAAAAGACGATATGAATTCAAAAAAATTATGATTGCTTCCTTACGTATATTTCGATTATAAAGAACGAAGAAAGAATTACGAGGCCTTTCTTATTTTCGCGAAATTCAATGTATATTTCTTTCAACGTACGTTCGCGCAAATCTTATTTAAGTTTCATTCATAAATTTAAATGTTTAATATAGAAAAATATTAACCCTTTATACAAGCTTTAGAATTTTTCGTAAAGAAGAAAGATAAATTTCAAAAGTATCCCGTTTTATATAGAATTGAAAAGGTATTCAAAGATTTGTAAAAGAGGAAAAAAGATTAATATAGAACTTAAGAATGATTGTTAGACAAAAATCGTTTTAAAGGACGATTTTAAAGGAAAGGAAATAGTCGACAGATATTGCGAAAATCGCTTACAGATCAATGAACGAGACGATTTCACAGAGAAAATTGATAAGCATCGTGTTCGAAAGGAAAGAGAAAGGAAGAAGAATAAAGGAGGAAAAGAATTTAAGATCGAGCAATAATTTTAAGAAGAAATCCAATTCCCGATATCAAAGAACGATAGCGAGTTTAAATTTCACAGAAGAATAAAGCTCAAACGATTCTACAACTTCTACCACCTCTACAAAACTTCTTTCCTTTTCTTTTGTCTATTTTTTTATTTGTTATAACTTCCGTCTTACGCTAACTACTAATTAAAACTTAACTACTCGCTTCGTGAAATAAATTATTTTTTGTTCATTAAAGGATCGTTCCTGTAGTATCACTTAAAATATAAAAAAAAGTAGATTTTATAAAAACAGTAATAAATTAAATACATCATCCCCCGTATATAACATTTATTACTTGTAACACTTATTTATATAAAACTACAATCAACAAACCGAAACATTAATTATTACAACTTCTCTAATGATATTAAATCGGCTCTAATAAAAATAAAGTCCATATTTTTAATAAGAAGTACCAGTATCGTTCATTTATATATTACATACATAATCGATCGATCGAATATATTTTTTTCATATATACAATTCGAAACTTGACGATATTTATGTAGAAGTTGAAAAAGAAAAGGAAAAAAAAAACAGAAAAGAAGAAGAAAGAAAGAAAGAAAGAATAGAACGAAAAAGAAAATAAATATTCTACTACCCGTTTGTTATTTTCCCTTTGTTATATTATTTTTCAAATGGACTCGCGTGGCCTCTTTTATCTTTTGCTCTAAACACAACGAGCCATGACAAATAAACTTTCGCCATTTTGTTTTCTCTCTACGCAGCAAATTCATCGTCGTCTTTGAGTGCACAATACATAGCTTATAGAAGAGATATAAAATCATGATGTCACGAGGATTATGCGAAGGGTTAATAGTGAAGACGGGGGATGTAGTGGGGATTGGAAACACCGTGCTCGTTCGTTCTCAAAGCTTTACGACGTCCTCGGGTTGTGTCAGTGGCACGTCAACCCAGTTTCACGAGTTCTGTCACGCAATCCCTAGCAAGGATATATCCGCCTTTAAATTACGAGGAAGTCCGTCAGTACGATTTTAAGATTTATGACTTGCTTGTGCGAGCGAAGACGAGAACGATTACGAGAATGAAGTCGAGAAAACGTCTACTCTTATGTTAGCATCTTCTAATCTCATCGTGGATGAGCTCATGCTGAAAATTAAACAATATTTCGTGATAAGTCGAGATCAATTTCGTGCAATTTTTTGCCTCCTGATGAGTATCTTCCTTTTCTTTCTTTCTTTCTTTCTTTCTTTCTTTCTTTCTTTCTTTCTTTCTTTCTTTCTCCTTCGTACAAAAACAATAAAATCCCGGCAAGCTTTTACGAGTTACGTCGGATAGTACGGGTAATAAAAGTTTACGTTTCTTTTGAGAAATAAGATACGGACAGAATTGGGATTTGAATAAAATTAATTTATTACGTTCGTTTGAGGTATTAAGTTGCAAAGTAAAATAAGATATGTGTTAACGATAAAATATAAGAAGTGATATATGAATATTCAAGTAAATAAGAAGAAAGGAAATTAATGTTAAAATATGTATAAACAGACTATTATTATTATTGAATATAAGATATATATATTATTTTTTCTATATAAATATTACATAGTATATCACTTTTATTCGGTATTTAAAATATATTTAAATACAGATATATCTGATAAGAAAACTTTGTTAAATGTTCAAGAACGTTGTGTTAATATTATCATTGAAAAATATTTGACGGTAGTTTCAACGGTAGCGGTTATAAGGAAACTTATTTCCATTATGCCGAATTATTATTTTTACAGGATTTCATTGGAAATATGATATAAAAAAAAGTAAAAAGAGGGAAGATGATTTTTCGAGGTCTTGTGAGAATGGTGTTAGCGAGAGGATTACGAAGAGGGTGAAAAGTCGACTCGCATGTCTGGAAAATCGCGTTACGTTGGAAACAAGGCGCGTTTGTTCGATAACTTTGAAATCCTTTTTGTAGTTTCACGGTTTTATAAGCGTGCAATGTTGGTTTCAACGCCTACGAACACATAAAGCTTATGTTACCCGTTATGATTTCCTTCATATATATATATATATATATATATATATATATATATATATATATATATATATATATATATATATGAAACTCGATTTTGGAAATATAAAGAAAAGACAAAAACAGAGACAGAGAAAAAGAGAAATATAAATATTTTATCAAACTTATTTTTAAACAAAAATCAGTTTGTTTCTGTTCTATATTGAAAAATGTATCGTAAAATGTCGTTTCATGTTTTACGTACATATACCTACAAATATATAAAATATATTATTTATTTATATATAAAAGATAATTTATTGAAGAGAAAAATATAGATATACGAATGATATAATTAATATGATAAATAAGAAAGATAATCTTCTAATCTCTGCAACATCTATTGATAATGACTTGTATATCATATCATACAACACAAAATTAAATGAGTTTTACTCTATATGGACATTCACATATTTCATTCTCTCATGATTCATATAATACATATCGTATCATCTTTCATACGATGTTCTCTTCTTACGCATTGACCATTATTTTCAGCCATTTTTCCAATTTTATTCATAGTTGTTTATCAAAAATACATTTTATTCTCTCTATATATATATATACGTATCCTAGAAACATATACATAAATTATCCGATAGAAATGAGGCGTTATTAAATGATAATACGAATTTAAACCAATAGAATTTCAAAAATTTTAATATCGACGAGAAATACGAGTAATCTAATCATAGAAACGATAAATTATATCCCTTAAATCACTATTACATAGGTATATAACTATGTATATGAACGATGAAACGTTTAAGTTATAATTAAAATAACTTTAACGAAGTCATATGAACAGCTTTAAATCTTTTCACTTTCTCTCTTTCTCTCTCCTCCTCTTTCTCCCTCATAGACACTATCGTACTATCGTAGCCAATCTCGAATTTTTCCTTCGACCCTTCACACACTTTTCAACTACCCTCGTGTAAAATGGACGACAGTCGAGAATATATAAGGTCACGGTATGTCATCGATCGTGAATGAAAGTTCCGTTCGTTTAAACTTCCTTCGACTCTCACGCACACAAACACACACACACACATACACACACAGATATCTTACTTATGTTTACGAGAAAATTTAAAGGAAAATCGAATTTTCACGAACAAGTACGGGAAAATTTAATACACCTACGTACATACACATACAAATCCTATGTTCAAAAGAATTTAGCTAAAGGTTAGACGCACTCGCCTACGTTTTACCTAGTAGAAATCTAGAAAATTCATTGAAAATCTGATTTTCACGGGTTGTACTTCCCAAGTGACACGCATATAATAAGTACATACCTAGTATGTACCTAAATAGATAGAAGCAAGGCTGACGTAAGAGCTTTATCAACTCGCTAACTCGATATTTTCTTCCTGAGTATAATAATCGGATCGATGAAATGGCAGAAGAGAGAACGAGAGAGAAATAGAAAACGAAATAGAGAGATACAGAGACAAAAAGAGAGAGAGAGAGAGAGAAAAGAAATTGAAAAGAAAAGGAAGAAAAACGAAAGGATTTCTATCCTGGCTTACTATCAATCGAAAATTAGAAATCGAGATCGAGATAGTGACAAAGGTTTATCGTTTGGAAATATTTCCTCTCCTATATATCTATCTATCTATCTATCTATCTATATATATATATAATGGATGAATGATATCCAACAATAAGATTGAACATCAAGAATGATATACGTATCTCTATTACATTTGACCATAAAAATAAATTTCTAAAGAAGAATGTATCTTATTCTAAACCAACAAAAAAAAAAAGAAAAAAAAGAATGATATCGTCTAAGATTTTCAGAAACTTCTACATACCTACGTAGATATATTATATCTTTCCAAGTACAAAAGTCATCGACATTTTTTTTTTAAATAAAACTTCATTTTTTGCCTACACAAAACTTGTAGAGCATAAATCAAAGGGAATACAAAACATGCTAAATTTGTACCATCGTGATCACTGACAACGAAAATATCATCTTCCAAGGTTTATCGATATTACAAACCCAAATATATATATATATATATATATATATATATATATTTATATATACATATCATCGTATACATATATAAATATACATATCATATACATATGTATATGTATATATATATACATCTCATTAAACATCTATTTATATATTATATATACGATAGATATACAATATATGTCTTTGTCTAGGTAGGTGAATATATACCATGTATCTTGTGGTGCATGCGCGCACGCTCACATCCATGTTGTGTGGGTAAGAAAGGACTTGCAAGAGCATTGAAGCGTTCCTAGTCCAGTAATCAGGCATATGTGCTGGCCATTGACAAGCATCGAGCCATGATACGTGTTCGACCGTGAAACGATCGGTGCCCTCCCCCTTATAACACGTTATATTCGATATCACGATATACATATATACGTATATAATAGACGATATCGTGATAATACGATTCGAACTAATGATCCCACTGAAATTTGATAATTAGAAATTTAATCATGGAATATTTCTCTCTCTCTTTCTCTCTTTCGTCTTCTCTTTTCATCACTATCTAATATATATCTACTCAGCGTAATTTCATCAATTATATAATGAATTTTCTATTTTCTTATTTTATTTCCATTCTTCTAAAAAAAAAATTCAGTAATCGCTGAAAATTAAAAGAAGACATGCAGTACACCTCTACTGCTGCTGCTTTTCTTGCTGATGCTGATGAAAAAAAAAAAATGATAAAAATAATTACGAGCTCTTTTTTTCGTATTTTTTGTTTCTTCCTTGCTATCATTTTTATAAGCATACCTCTCGAGCATCTATCGTATATTAATCTTTTCTTTCCTTTTTTTTTTCTTTTTTCTTTTTTTATTTCGGAATAAATTCGGTAAAATGCATGCATCATTCGAATATCCATTATCGTAATGTTCTACCGTCCGATCGTTTGTCAAAAAATTTCCTTATCCGTATGATTTATTTCCTGTTACAATATCGTTCTTTCTTTCCTATCAAAAAAGAGGTATTTTTCATATAACGTTTACTTCTTTGATATAAGAATCAATCTTACTTCTAATATCTTTATTTCAGATAATATCAGAAGAGATATATCAAACATAGTAAAATCTACAAATTTCAAAAACGTAAAATATCGATTTAATAGTATCTTCCTTCTTAGTAATACACACACACACACACACACACACACATATATATATATATATTGGACGTTATAATGAAACATAAAAAGAAATAAAGTATTAATTATAATTTTCCTTTCGGATAATTCGTTCATACGAACATTTTCATTAATCTATTAATATTAAATAACGAGAAGAGTAATATAATATATCAAATGAATATTAATAGAAAATTATATTAATAAAAACTCTATATTTTTGTTTAAAGCCGGAAAACTGCATATCGACGTACGAACCACATGCATATTGTGTCGTTTATTCGACGACAGATCGTGCTTCTGTAAGAGTGGCTGAGGAGGTTCTCCAAGCTCTTTGGCGTAGTGACCACGTATCGGCGAGGGCGGTCATTCTCGTTGGAAACAAGGTCGACCTCGCTAGAAGTCGTCTGGTATCGACCGAGGGTAATGTATCGTTTATATCGTCCTCCTCCCCTCCCCCTCCTCCTTCTCCCTTTCCCTCTCCCTTTTCCCACCCTTCACAATCCACGTCTATCAAAATCCTTATCGCTGCGTTCAAACGCGATTCCGCATGCAAGCTGCACCATTTGCCACGGTCCCACTTCCGAGACTCTTTGTTAAACGTAATCCTAGACCAACCTTGTCTCGCATCTGACTATGTCTCGTAGTTTCCTTTCGACATATATATCTAGCTATTTCGAATAGTAATCGTGTCTGTGTATCATACTACCAACTGTTTCCTTATCACGTACGAAACTTTAGTTAAGTACTATTTGAAAAATACGTCTTTAAATTTGTTCAGATAATAAACGAGAGACGTATCGGATCATTGATTATAGAAGTGATTTATTTTATTACTTTTCTTTTTTATTTTATTTTATTTTTTCTTTTTTGATATTACGGATCGCGAAATATGTCGATAATTATTATTGTTGTTGTTGTTGTTGTTGTTGTTGTTGTTGCTGTTGTAGTTGTTATTATCGATGGTTATAAAAATTTATTAATCTCTTGTAATTACGAATAATTTAAAAAAAAAAAAGAAGAGCAATTACAAGCATTATACAGACATAATCTATAATTATTGAAATTACCAATTCAGAATGAGAGATATTAATAATTAATCATCGTCATTATGATTACCATCAATTTAAAGGTATTCTCGTGTAGCTCATATTTCATCGGAATCACGTGATATTATATACCGCGTATCTCTGAAAAGGACCGGACGATCATCACGAAAATCCGACGCACGACTTTTTCAGGATTTCTTTTCGTTATGAGTAGGAAGAGAGGAAGAAAAAAGGAAAAAGAAAATAGTCGTCGGAACGAGGCCAACGACCGTGGCCCGAGGAAAAAGAAGCAAGTGAAACGCGATAGGTCAAAGGAGCTCTCTTTTTCCTCCATTCTCCACATAAACGAGCTTTTTGCACGTTTTAAAAGACGAGAACCGCGATATTTCATTCCTCGATACTTCGGTGGTTTATTGAAATTTTAATCGGCGATTCCGATCATTTAATTGGAACCCGACCGACCGATCAAACTTCCTATTCGAGAGTTTTCTTGGAAGCGGACACGATTAATGCGAAGCTTTAAAACGATATTAAAAAATCCATTGTATATATATATATATATATGCATAGAATGAATACAAAATTATAATAAAGTAGTTTCGAAAGCTAACAAACCGTTGCGATCTTTTGTAACTTATTATTCTTTCAATATAAACTTAATATCACGCGTGGAACTTTATTATGTATAAACAATCATTATTACGAAACAAAAAAAAAGTCCAATGATTATTTTATACGGAAAATATACGAATTACGATTCCAAGAATTTATTATCTTGACTTTCTGTTCATCCTAAAGCTATCAATTTATTTTTATCAAATCTGTCAATTCGTTGAGTACTTGGAAAAAAAATAAAAGAAAGAAAAAAGAAATATTATTATTATCTTTAATTTATTTAATTTCACGATAATAAATGAAAGAAAATAATTGTAGTTAAAACGTTCGTAATGATTACGTTCTACAATAATCGTAAAACAAAGAAATCTGAAATCTGACTTTTTTACGAGTTCGATAATGCTGCTGTTAATAATAAATCGACCAACGTGGTATTTGCAGAACGTTGAAAGCTCGTTTCGCGTTATCGTATTAGTTCTTTTTAATTCCCTAGTTGTCCTCGTCGAACAAGTAGGATCCACGTTCATTTGAAATCAAAAGTAACAGTTGGTAGACAAATCGATTTAGTCCATTAGATACCTGACGTCCGGCCAATGAAAGAATTCCCTTCCGGTAATGAACGTGCCAATAATTTAAACTAACGCTACGAGTAAACACTTGTTAGCTCTGCAAACCGTCCATTATTTATCGTATGGCAACACAACGGAAGAGAATAGCAACGTCACTGCACGAAACCCCTCAAGCTCTTTCTCAATTCTCCTGAATTTCTCATAATCTGATGTAGGACAAACAGACCAGTATTTTTAATGTTTATATGGTGTCTATAAGATGTGGCATTTATATGGGAATACTTGAATATCTTGTGAATACAGACCATCGCGTTATCATCAATAACTCGATTGTTAAATAGAGAACATGTACATTTACATATACCTACACATAGATATATAGAGTTTATGGTCTAGTTACACTTTAAATGGTCCGTTGCATACAATGACTATATGCGATATACATATACATATATATATATATATGTATATATATATATATATATATATATATACACACTCGTAGAAGTGTATCACTTCGAAAAAGAATTCTGAAAGTTTTCTGTCGTATTTATCGCGAAAACGCGTATTAACTTTTCTCGTTCCGTGATTCGCGCCAAAAATTTCACAGGCCATTTTTATTCTCCCAAGCCATTGTGAGTGGCTTCGAATATTGAAAGATTTTCTATTTTAACTCATCTCATTTTGTATAGCGACCTTCGTGCAACCCTAAAAATGCTTCAACGTTGAATCGAACCTGCTCGAGAAAGGGACAGATGTTTCATGACATGCCTACCTATTTGAGGTCAACCTATTTGACTAAGTGTAATTTCTTTCTATAGGGATACATAAAGGATAGCGTCTTTTCAAGCAGAAAATTCAAGAAGCAACTGACTGTCACGATCACAGAAAATATGGTTGGATAAAATATAGCAAGAGTTAAATTACCGTCTAGACATCTGTCGAGTCACATGTGGTTCCCACATCGTATCTCTATAATGTGATGTAATGTGCAACAAACTTTGAGAGTTTCTCTTCAAAATGACACATGCACATGAAATTGATATCGTATGTAATCTTATTGCAACGAGACCATTTAAGTTGTTATCGTGATTTTACCTAAATCCTTTTCAGATATAAATGTGTATATGTATTATATATGTATATATACGATTGAATTCAGAGTGAAATTTTAATTACAAACAATTTGTGTTTAAGAAGAAGTCTGAGAATGAGAAAAGTCTTGGAAAATTGAAGTTTCAAACAACATTTTTTTTTCTTTTTAATAAGTAAAAAAAAAAAGAAGAAAAAATCAAAAAGATCTATCCTTTTTAATATATTCTTCTATCTCGATTAGTTTACGAGATAGCTGTAAAAATTCATAAAAATTATAATTCAGCAAATTAATAACATTCAGGTGTTCCTACTTAAATGTTCCATTCAGTAAATATATTACAATAACTACGTTGAGAATAGAATGATTCTATTTTTTCTTTTTTTTTTCACTTTCCTCACTAAATCATTTCTCTTATTGTAACTTGTTAAACTAATTGATCTCATTCATTTACTCCTCTATTGCGCAATATAATAATTATATAGAATAGTAATATAGCATTATTAAAATCCTTTGCACTCGATACGATTTGTCACTAATTGAAGTGAATTATCTAGTTATTTTGAGTTACATATTTCGCAATTTATTTTATATTTTAAATAGCTAGAAGATGAATGAGTAGGCGTGCTTCTATAAATAAATAACTAAAACCTTTTTAACAATACATTAACAAACCACCTATATCTGATCATTTATAGATTTTCTGTGGTGGCAATTTTGAAATCGTTTAAATAATGAAATTGTCAAGTGTAAAGGCATTTACGTTATAAATTTTACGATGAAATCGATAAAACCGCGTCGTTAAATAACAAGGTATAAAATAAAAAATTGTTTTGTTATAGATATAAATAGAACTTATCTATACAATCATTAATCATCGAATACTCATGAATCCGTCTGAATTCTTAAAATTTTATTTTTCGTCTGAATAAATCGTTCGATGAATTAGATGAAAAAGAAAGAATATACTTTAATCATTTCATGAACATTTTTTATCTTTCATCAAAGTTTAACATTCCTTTTGATTGTTTGACTTACAATTTTTTACTCGCTTTAAATTTTGCAATATGTATACAATATCTATAACACAAGAACGCGTTCATATTTATATATTTAGAATCTCTCTTCGTAATATAGATCAATATACCATAAAATTTGTCCGAAAATTGAATTCAAACCGTTTTCATAATTACTAACATCTGTACCTAAAAATACATAGATATAAATAACAATAATGAATAAAAAATCCATTAAATGAAATTGAAAATAAATGAAAAATTTGTATGACAATGTACGAGTGCAAGGATTTAATAAACTACGATAATGATTATAGCGAAAGAAACTTATGTAATAAAAAAATTTGTCGACAGAGGGCAAATCAATGGCAACGTCCTATGATTGCAAATTCATCGAGACATCCGTGGGGATAAATCACAACGTGGACGAACTATTGGTAGGACTGTTGACGCAAATACGTCTTAAACTCGAGAATCCAGAAAGAACGCGTGATTTATTCCGCAAGAGATCACGAAAGAATCGTAGCAGATCGCCGCTGGGCTCTTGCTCGGAGAACAACTCGCCGAAGAAGTACAGAGGTAGTCGAACGAGTACCAGCCTAAAGGTACGAAACTTGTTGGGTAAGGTTTGGGCAAGGGATAGCAAGTCGAAAAGTTGCGAGAACCTTCATGTACTTTAAAAGAAGAAAAAACGATTGAACCAAAAAAAAGAAAGAAAGAAAAAAACAATAACAAGGGAAACAAGGCCGATCCTAATCACGCGATCCTAACGCGTGATTGTAATTCGAAAAACGATTGAAAACGATATATATTATTTTTTTTTTTTTGGAAATAGGATTATCGGGTTGTAACGTGAGAGAAAGAAATAAATAGAATGATTTGCGTTCGAAGAATATTGATGAGAGAAAGAGGGAGAAATAAAGGGGAAGATAAACGAACGATTAAATGAGAAGGAGAAAGAGAAAGAAAAAGAAAAAGAAAATGAGAGAATACTAACTGGTAGAAGTTAATGACTACCTCGAGAAAATTGTGTTCACCCGCAAATACGTTTTTAATCGTCCTATCCTTTGTTTTTACTCTCCGAAACGTAGTCCATAGGATCGAGAACGACGCATTTTTTGATTGTTATAATGCCCGTTGCATTTCGAACACGTTTTTTTAAAGAAAATAAAAAAAAAATAGGGAGAGAAAAAAAAGGAAAAAAGAGAACACGAGAAATCGAGGCGAACGCATTCGTCCGTTCGTTCCATCGAAATGCCACGGAAAATGTTCGCGAGAGATTCGTTTGAATTTTTAACGAGATAAATATTTTCTGCGGGAATTGTTGTAACACGAGAAGATGAGAATAACGATCGTTCCTCCGATAATCCTGTTTCACGCGTCTTACGATAATCTATATATATATATATATATATATATATATATATATATATATGTATATATATATATAAAATATATATACATATATTATATATGTATATATAAAATAAATATATTATGTATTATATCTTCCTTGACCAAAGCGATAACCATAAGATTGTTGTTATTGTATCGTAAATAATGTCGACTTTTTAGAAAAAGAACTGAAAGCGAGAATAAAAGAAAGAAAGAGAGAGACAGACAGATGAAGAAAGAGAGAAAGAGAAAGAGAGAGAACGAAATGAAAAATTACACATTTATACATATAATATAATATATATATATATATATATATATATATATATATATATCATACATAAGATTAGGAATTGACGAACGAAAAGATGTCGTCACGATGAGATAACGTCACAGACTATCGAATCTCGAATGAAAAAGAGAAAAAACAAAGACAAAGAGAGAACGAGAAAGAAAAAGAGAGAGATACAAGGAAGAAAAATGAAAAGATAAAAGCCAAAAAGGATTCACCGTACTCTCTTAAAATTGGAGAACAAGTTTATAATAGTAAAAACTAGTTGGAATTGTTCCAAATTTCTTGGAACTCCCACGACATTTTTTTCTGCTTACTTTGAACGACCTCGCAGCCGAAATATGTAACAGAACGAGAGAACTTCGTTCGTTTTATATACATACGTACTTACATACGTGCATAGATATACACATGTACACACGCACACATGTACACTTTCGTACACGTACAAAAAAATATATACATACATACATACATATATACACATACACACATACACATACATATGTATACCTGTGCTTTTCTAGGAAAAAAAAATAGAAAAGAAAAAAAAGACAAATTGGATAATACCAGTATGGCGACCGATTAACAAACGACCGACATGCTTTCTACACGTTTTGTATACATAGTAACACACGTATATAGATTCCGAATACGTCATTGTTAGGTAACTTATCAAACGTTGGCGAAAAAAAAATCTGTCTGTGTTTGTGTGTATGTGAATGTGTGTGTGTGTTGTGTGTGAGCGCGCGTGCGCACTCGTTTTCTCCCTTGTAACACTTGCAAAACGCGGGAGATAAACTATCGTACATATGTCAAGTTTTAACAAACGGCACATCTGCCGTAGCTCGATTTGTTATTCTTTGCTTTCGATCAAACTACGCAAATTTTTTAATTCAGACGTTAGAAAAAAATAGAGAGAGAGAAAGAGGGAAAGATAGATAGATAGAAAGAAAGAGGGAGAAAAATGATGCAATAAAACAAGAAGAAGAGAGCGATTTATTTTTTTCTTGCAATAGCTTACATCGTATATTTATACTTATACTTCGTTTTTTGTATATTATATATATATATATATATATATATATATATATGTATTTTTAATTTAAATTTATTTTCAATTATAACGATCAAAAGTTATAAATGTATAGAATAAAAGAAAGTGATAAGAGAAGTATAGAGAGAGAAAGAGAGAGAGACTTAATGATATAATTTTAATTAAATTGCTTCGCCTCTCTCTCTCTCTCTCTCTTTTTCTCTCTCTCTCTCTATCTATCTATCTATCTATCTTTTTCTCTCTTTCTCTCTCTATCTTAACATTTTTTTATAATTCTTTTATATATACTTCATAGTTGGTACTTTTGTTATTATATTTACATTTGCATTTACATTTACAATTCATATTTCTTTTTCTTATCAATATGGTACACTCCTGTACCTTGCAAATATCAATATTGCTCTCTCCCTCTCTCTGTTTTTCTCTCTTTATCTTTTTCGGAATTCTTTTCCTTTTAAAATTCTACCCAGAATAACAAATGCTTATAAATTGCAAGGCTTTGTATTTACGTACGATAGAAATATTAATAATTGTTTTCTTTTTCCTTCTTCTTTTTCTTCTTTTCTTACGCGATATTTAACGCGTAGTTAACGACGCTCGTACGGCTCTCTCTGTAACGACGCGAAAATTTTATTCCGTTCGACACATCGCAGATTAATCAAAGGTGCATGGAAAAGTTAAAAGGAAGGAAAGCAAAAAAAAAGAGGGAGAGAAAAGAGAACGGAAGGAAATAAAAAAGAATGAAAAATAAATAAATAAAAAGAATGAAAGATAGAAAGAAAGAAAGAAAGAAAGAAAAATACTAAAACAGAAATACGTGCACGTTTCGGTCGTTCGACGAACGGTAGGTACGTATATTGAATTCAGGAAACGAGCATTGAATTCATGGCACGAGATCCGAACGTTCGAGCGGGAAAATATGAACGACGAAAAAGTAGAAGGGAAATTTTGAAAAGAAGTTTCTCCATCAAAATCGACGTGTACAACCTTGTTTTTTGTGCTTTCTCGATACTTTTTTTCACGTTTTTTTTTTTTCTTTTTCTTTTTGTATCTTTTTCCTTTTCCTTTCCTTTTACATCCCGTGAAAGCTTGTAATTACTCTTATATCCTCGTAACGAAAGAGATATTTCTCTTGGCTTTTAGTAAACAAAAGATGAAAAAGAGAGAGAGAAAGAAAAACAGAAAAAGAAAGAGAAAGAGAGAGAGAGAGAGAACTAAAATGATAACCGACGAAATGATGCAACGATCAAAGACCACGCATGCGTTTAAACATCAATCTCGAAAATACAAATGTCTTTTTATTATTTTTCCCATGTTTTATACATTGACGACTCGATATTATACGCTTCAATTCTCTCCTTTTTTCTCTCTCTCTCTGTCTCTCTCTTTTTTCTATCATGTACCAATAGGAAATTTTAATAATCTTTTATCGTTAACATCTATGTAGCTTAATACCAATTTACATACATCGTATCTGAAAAATTTACGATGATATGAACGAAAACGACGAGGGATGTTGAAAATGTCGAATGATTTGCAAAAAACGCGATTGACGGATTGGAATAAATAAATAAATAAATAAAAAAGAAAAATTTAGAGACAGGAAACGGTAAGAAGAAAGGTACATAGTAGAGAGGTCAGAGTATTAAAGATAACGAGTAAATATACACGGCATATCTGCTTAAAGCGTCCAAAGATATCTTCCCGACGTATACTCGACTTCACTTAATCGAATACGTATTCGTAGCTCTTCTCGATGTCCGAATAAATGCGATAAATACGCTTTTAGTTAATGATAAGTATACACGAAAGAAGAAAGGATCTTTAAATGGAAGAAGTCTGATAGACGAACGAACGTCCAAATATCGTTTCCGTTATTCCAAAAAAAAAAAAAAACATTTAATCTAAGAGAATATAACGTGAATTAGTAAAACATGTACAAAGATGTGCGTGCGTACGTCTATTAAATAGTATATTATAAGAAAGTTTCAAGAAAAAAAGTAAAAAATTTTACACATAGTTATGCATTAGCATGTTAATATCAGCAGTACGAGAGCTGTTTTTTTGAAAGCGTCGATCACGTAATAACATACACATACATATATACATGCATACATACATACATACATACATATATACGTACATACACGTATTAGACACTAGAATCATTTTTTCGAAAAAAGAAAAAAACAAAACGCCTATATCCAACGCGTTTAAATTAGATGTTTGAAATAAAAGAAAAACAGCAAGTTTTCGATCGCTTGGGAGATTCAATATTTCGAAAAAGATTATTTACGAATTATTTATCGTTGGGAGTGGCAAGTCGATCGGTAGAAATCGATAAGTCATCATCGTAAAACGAAGGGAGAAAAGTCGAATTGTTCTCTAACATTTCTTCCAAACTGTATCTACTTGTCTTATTTTCTTTTCTCATTTTTACGATTTGACCCTTTCTTCTCTTTCCTTTTCTTTTCATTTTTTTATGTTTTATGTATTATTCTATTCGTCATTGTTCACCTACACGTTTAACTCGAAGTCCGATCGACTAGCTATAACAAACGAAAAAATATAACGAACGAAATAACGAACGATTAATCGAATACGTCTGGACACGCACGCTCAACGTGTTCCCATTTTTCTCAAATCTCAACGATCGAGCGTTCCGAACGCTATAAAACCAAAAAAAAATGGGGGGGAGAGAGAGAAAGAAAGAGAGAGAGAGAGAGAAAGAGAGAGAGAGAGAGAGAGGGAGAGAAGCAGAAACGCTTATTAAGCGATCACGTCGTCGTAAATATTGATCGTTACCGCATCGCAATTCCTCTCACCCTGTTTCCTACCCTCCTAGATGTGCTTTTAATGACGTAAAAAGACACAGGAAACAGATAATACTAAATAGAAAAAAAGGGAAAAAGAAAAGGAGACAAAAGAAGAGAAAGAGAAGGGGAGAGAGACGAAGGATGATCTCGCATAAATTTACACCAATTTTTTACATTACGATTTTGTACGAATAAAATGTGGTTAAATATCGTTAAGTAAAGAACGATCATCGCTTATCGTATACTTACATATGTTACGTCGTCGATGAAGAAAAAGGAGGAACTTTAAAAAAATAAAAAAGAAATATGAATGGGAGTAAAAAAGAAAGGAAAAAAGAAAAAGAAAAAATAAGTACGACCACGTAAGTACTTACTTTGATATTCAATAATACCATCGAGGCGATAACAAACGATTCATTTTCTTCAACATCGTTATATATTAATTACTGATTAATTAAATGGAATCATATAAATATGAAAAAAAAAAAAAATTAAACCGCGCATGGGATTTTACGATAGAGAGTTAAACGATAGAGAGAACATCTTTCAAATAGAAATAAAATTTTCGCTCGGAAATTAATCGAAAAATATTTGCAAAGAGGGGAAAGACTCGATTGAAATTAGAAAAAACGAGAGAGACAGAAAGAGAGAGAGAAAAAAAAAGGGAAAAAGTGTCACCATCATAAATCGTTTCTTCATTTTCTCGTCTCCTCTTCCCTTTTCGTCGCTGTCATAATAATTTTTCTAGTAGCATAAATAGAAAACTTGGACGAAGATTTCGAGTCTTCCTCGCTTTTACATAAGAGCTTTGCAAGAGCTTTACAATATGTCACTTTTTAAGACGAATAATATAATAATGGCGAATATATATACGTACTTACATACATAGAACAATTAGATCTCTTCGAGCATGATATTAACGATTAATCGATTACATATCCCGTTATCAAAACCTGTCCAACATTTCGAAAAAGATTCGAGAAATCGTGTAAGGAGGAAAAAGATAAATGTTCGGATAAAAATACGACGATATAACAAAGCTCGAATTTACGATATAACTGCAAAGAAATAACATGATTCGAACGAAAGAAGAACGTCTTTTCGGATATTCCATACCGATGGTGCAGTGGCAGCTGCTCGTGAATTTATTATGGCTGCCATGAGAAAAGATATGATTTTTCGTGAGACGTCGCGAAAATAATTCGTATTAAATTCGTGACATCTTGGAGTATTAAGCCAATAGTTTCCAAATTATCAGATATTTTCTGACATTAATGGGTATGTATGTATCTATGTATGTATGTATGTGTATATATATGTACGTTTGTATGTATGTTGCGTGTGTGTATATTCGTATAGATATTATATTTATTTTTTAATACAGATTTTTCAATGCAAATTAAATTTATTGCAAATCATGTTCGACAATTTGCAGATCAAATTCGATTCATAAATCAAGTTTTTTTTACAAAATTTGTCTTCAAGACTATCGTCTTTCAATTTTGTGCAATAAAAAGCAACATTGAGTCAAATCACAATTATCCGTAAATTATAAGAATTTTAAAAATCCATGTAATCGAGTCCCGTCTAAAGATTTCGTAAAAAAGTAAAACTACTTTGATCTTATTTTACTGCATGAGAGAAAGATGTAATTTTTATTACATGAATATGTATATGAAATTACTAACAGCTGCTTCAAGAGTACCATTATAGATTAAGTTGTATATAAATTATTAAGTATGTTCTTACAGTTTTCATATTACGTTCACTTATAAACATGTTTTTTAAATTTCATATGTAATGAATTGATAATTATTATTAAATATGTACTTTACCTACATCTTTGTATTACGTACAATAAAATTTGGAATTTCTTAACAATAAATTTACATTTCATTTTACTGTTATTAAAAGAGATTAAGAAAACAATTTTGTAGAAAAGCTCGGTTTGCAAAAGTGCAAATATGATTTGTAAACGAATGAATGTGATTTGCAAAAAAAATTGAATTTCACTTGAACGTAAAATCTGTATGATTGAAAAGTATATTAAATAATTTTCGGATTTCAAAAAAGTATGTCGTTCGAAAACGACCGGACTAATTTAATTAAATATCTTCATTTTATTATAATTTGTGAAATACTATACATTTCATCATCAATTCACATATATATATATATATATATATATATATATATATATATATTTATCAATATTATTTTATGCAATTTTTAATGAGAGCAAACATTTCTTTTTAGAAAAGACTGATACGTCTATTCAAAACGTATGAAAGCCACTGCTTTCCACGGTAACGAGTCGGATTTTTATGGAAAACATTAGGATTGTTCGTAGATCTTTTGTACAAAATAGTACACAAAGAAAAAAAAAGAAAGAGAGAGAGGGAGAGATAGAAAGATAGAGATAGAGAGAGAAAGAGAGAGAGAGATAGACAGAGGACTCTCGAAAGTCGCTTTTTCTCATTACTTCCGGAAAGTTGACAGAGCCATAGCTGGAGGCCGATATATTCGAGCTTGCAGCGGGTCCTTTGTACGGAATAAAGCGAGCTTTTTCAGTACAACGATCCGTTTAGTTACGGTATTTTGAGAACTCGATGATGGGTAGAGGATGCAAATAAAGAAAGTGAAAGAGAAAGAGAGAAAGAGGGAGAACGTATGTGTATGTGTGTGTGTGTGTCTATATATATATATATATATATATATATATATGGTCGGTTGAATAACTCTTATAGTGAACATATGCTTTGATAAAAGTTAAGCGACTAGAAAAAAATACACACATATATACATACATGCACAGTTCTTCGTAACGTGCCTCGCAAGCTACCTCGATCAAGTTTCCAGAAACTGTTGAAAAACGACCTTTCTTTTTCTCCTGTAATGATCAAACTATACTTCTATTTTTTCTTTCTTACTTTTTTTGTTTTTATTCTAAAAAAAAAACAGAGTATGAAGCAAAACAAAAAATTTCCGGAATTACTCTGGAATTCATTAGAAGGAGATTTATATGTATAACATTCGTGGTGATCGTCGGTGAGAATGTCAAACACAGACAAAGTCCGTGAAATCGGCCGATTTCTTTTTGAATCAGCTTTATTATGATAATATAATAATAATATTATTATTAGTAACGATTGTAGTAATAGTAAAAATAATAGTAATGATGGTAAAAATAACAGGGACGTAGGACGATTAGCGAGATAGTTCGCGTGTCGCTGTCCAGTCCAATTTGCCAAAATTACGTACTAACAAATAAGTCTTGGTGTCTCTCATCGTTAGATCTGGACAGCTAGGCCATGTGCTTCAACCACGCAAGGCTTTCGTGCTTTAAAAGCTCGACACCGACACTCGCAAGCTCGTTTTTTTTTTTTTCTTTTTTTCGCCGAGTCATATCGAGCCGCCAATTACGATCAATTAAGATCCTTATCCTTCGAATCATTCATCTATCGTTGCTTCGATCGAGTGCAAATTTTTTATTCAAAATGACTGAGGAATAAGAAATTACTATTATTTTATGTTATCACTTTTATTACTGTTATCATTATCAACAGTTTATCCATAGAATGGAAGTTAAATTTAATTTCATTATGAAAACGATTTAAAAGATCTCAGGACGATAAACTAAAGTGGCCGTCGTTTAGGTTTCATTCGTATTTGGAATAAAAGCTTGCGATTGTAATAATAATGCATTGTAACTTCGAAAAAACTTCTCTTCGTAAAACTATAGAAGAGGGTAAAAAAAAAAAAAAAGAAAAGAGAGAGAAAAGATTCAATTAATAACTTCATTTTATAAAATCTATTTAAGAAAAGTTTTTCAATTATATCTCGCGTTTCTTTTTCTTTTTCTTTCATTTTTTTTTTGTTTTTCTTTTAATAACTACTGAACAATGTAGAAACAATCTTTTTTTAAAAGTTGTGATTTGCAATGTGTTAATATTAAAATAATGAACTCTTCGTCCTAAATACGAAAAAAAAAACGCTTTGAAAGGGTCGTTCGATTCTTCGACTACCCCTTTTTCCAATTTATTAAAAAAAAAATAATAAAAGAATAAAAAAAGAAAGAAAGAAGGAAGGAAAGAAAGAAAGATCACAAACTATTCGCTTGTCAGCTACGATTCTTGGACCAATTTTTCGCGCTCGTAAAATCGATCTATTGAAGCCGCGTGTACGTACACATCCTTTTTTTTTATCTTCCTTTCTCTCCAACAACGAGATCGGCAACGTCGAAATAACGCGCTCGAGGATATTTTCTCTCGCTGGAAAAAAAAAAAGGAAAAGAAAAAACTTTGTTGTACGCTTTAAAGCAGAGTTGTCCAAGCTGCGGACCGCGAGTCGCATCGGGCCCAGTAGAGCAAATAAAACCGGCAAACATAGGGACAAAGAATGCGATGAGAAAATAAAAAAAAAAAAAAGAACAAGTTATATACATTCGCTATATTGTATTTTTCATTTCTCGTATATGCGGTCGAGATCAACCGAAAAGATTGGATACCCATGCTTTAAAGTAAACTTGACGATATAGGAGAGGAAACACTCGTTGAAAAAAAAATTCGTAGAGATTAATTAACTCCGAACGTATACACATAGACATATACGTAGTATGACATTGTATATAATATTGCATATGATATTGCATATAAGATTCTTATGCAATTTTCAAGAATATTAGATCTAGATTTTTTTCCGATGACGTTAGACGATGATAATGATAATAATGATAATAAAAGAAAAAAGAGAAGAAAAAAAAAAAGATAAAAAAGAAAGAGAAAAACACAGAAGAAGAAGAAGAAGAAACGATGGACGAAGAAAGATAAAAGAAAAAGAAAAAAAAAGGAAAGAAAATACATATTGGAAAGATAAAAACGAAGAAAAATGAAGTGAAACTCGAACTCTCATAATTTTCTTATAAATTGAAATATCTTTCCGGTGTGAGATTAGAAACGAAAATCGCTTTTCCACTTTTTTTCTTAATTCCTGAACGATCGTCCGATGATTTTTCCAAAAAATATCAAGGCTAATATCGTAGCCTCGAATATTAGACTTATTGATACACAATTATTATGCGCCGAACGCGAGCAATTTCGAATTGAAAACGCTCTTGGAATGCTAAAGTATGGCGATAACATTGGAAGATTCCTTTTGACGCCTATGCTCAATTTTACCTTTCGCCAATGAATATATATATATATATATATATATATATATATATATATATATATATATATATATATACAGACAGAGAGAGAGAGAGAGTTATGTGTTCGTATACAATATACTATATAGAGAGTCTCGTTTATTATACGAAGGAAGGTGTCAAAAAATAACGTGGCGGAATATTTGACTCTTTGAGATAATAAATAACTTTTTCCTTGATCGATTCTTCGTGTTGTAAAAAAAGAAAAATATTTAAACAAAAAAAAGAAAAGAAAATAAAAAAAAGAAAAAAAAATTCGTGAATATATTAAATGGAAAGCTATATATCATATACACACATATATATACATATGTATGTATATAGCGATTCAGAGCAATGACTTTACGCTCTTTAGTATTAAGAATTGAGAAAACAGGAAAATGATCATTTTTATGACTCATTGTATTTTTCATTCGGAATGAAGAAATTCATTAATCATTAGGAAAATCGATAGAAGCTGTTGAAATAGAGATAAAAAAAAAAGAGAAAAGGAAAAGAGAGAGAGAGAGAGAGAGAGAGAAACGAGCTCATAGTGCGATCGGATTTATGCGAGCGTAGGTCATTCTTTCGTAACTTTGATACGATTTCTTTTCTACATACCTATTTCTTACTCGAAAAATATGAAAGAGATCAAAAAAAAAGGAAACGAAAAATATGGAAATTAAATATGTACATATTATCGATCGCGAAGAAGCGTGAATTTTAATAGAACAAGTTCCTCAATTTGAATTTTTCTCTCGTAAAACTGGCAAAAATACGAATTTATCATTCGATGACGGCGCCAGTTTCAACACCATTGGATTAGATGACAGAACTTAATTGCTATTATTTTTATCATTATTATTATTATTGCTGTTATTGTATTTATTGTTGTTGTCGTCGTTACTTATTATTATTATTGATGATTATTATTTGTATTATTATAATTATTATTATTATAATTACTATCATTATTGTCATCGCATATAAAAAATTATTATGCTAGAAACGTAAAGTTTAGAATTTTCGTCGGACTTCTTATCGACTATTTCGATAGCGTATATACATACATATACCTATACATATATATACATATACACATATTATACAAAAATTAGATACACACAGACATATGCGCGCGAGCGCATAAGTATACATATACATCAATACATACATACAACGTATATATCGCGAAGACGATGATCTTTTGACAATGAAACATTGCGCAGAAAAAATTATTGTCCATTAGAAAATGGTGAGTGGATCAAGTAGATATTAAAGAAACCAAAAAGTTAAAGAAAAAATAAAAAAAAAGAGATGAAGAGAAAGAGAGACAGAGAGAGAGAGAGAAAAAAAGAAAGAAAGAAAGAAAAAGAATATTAAACAAAAGATATTCTAATCAACATCGAAACCTCGCGCAAGATCGAGCCGATCGTCGTGTTGAATTATTCCTATTAGTTTTATTTTTTGATCAAGAGGGTCTGCGATCGATCGGCGGACATATTTTCGACGAGTATACTTCCGTTTATCGATTTGAACGCCATTGACACATTGAGAACGTACTCTCTTCAATAAAAAATTTATGAGACCGAGACAAAACGGTCTTGATGATATCACATATAATATCATCATCATCGTCATTATTATTATTATTTATGTTTTATCTCGGGTACCTAGATAACCGAACTTTTAAATCATTTGTTGGAACAAATAAATCCTCGATACAGAAATCTTATAAGACATTAATATTTCATTTTTATTTACCATTATTATTTGTTTCTATTATTTTTATTATTATCATTGTTGTTATTATTATCGTTATTGTTGTCATTAAAGTGTCAGGAAGGGAATATTTTTAAACGAGAAGAAAGAAAAATTCTGTCCTCTCTTTTCTTTTCTTCATTTTGTTGAATTCGAAGGTAGATCATATTAAACGAGTCGATTTATTACTTCTTAAGCGATCGTTACTCGATGCTCGTTGTTCATTATCATATAAATGAGCGATAATGAGTGAATGAATAAATGAAAGAAAAAGAAAAAGAGAGAGAGAAGAATAGAAACGGTGTAAATAAAAAACGGTGGCTGTGAATGGATTTCCAAGATCGAATATTATAAGAGTCCGTTTCGAGAGAAAAAGAGAAAGAGAGTTATCGAGCGAACTTTCTAATACCATCGAGCACGAATTTGAAAAGCAATAAGAGAAAGAGCACGAGAAGGGTATTATTGATGATGGTGGTGATAGTCCTGGCTAAGATGATGGGCACATGCGCTCGATATCGGCTAAATCGTTCAAAATCGAAAAGCAATAAGTACGTACTCGATAGAGTGAGGAAGAAAGAAAGAGAAGGAGAAAGGGAGATAGAGAGAGAGAGAGAGAGAGAGAGAGAGAGAGAGAGAGAGAGAGAGAGAGAGAGAGAGAGAGAGACAGAGAGAGAGTAAATAGCTATATACATAGGTGATCGAACGAAAAGACGAATAAATTTTAGCGAAAGTCTAAATCGTTTTAAAAGGGATCTCGATAGGGGTTCGAGATCTTCGTTCGAGTGAATCGAAGTAGGAACGAGAGTGTTATCCTCGATCGATCGCGCCTATATTATCTTGACAAACGAAAAATTATCAAATGATATGGAAAGAAAGAGAAGAGGGGAATGTGTATTTCCAATATTGTAAAAGGTCTCGTTTAGAATTCATAATCGCGTACTGTGTGAGTGAAAAAGATAGAAATAGAGAGAAAGAGCGAGAGAGAGAGAGAGAGAGAGAGTAATTGTATATAGATATAAACATTTTTGAGTCTTCCTGCGCGGGGCTTCGATCAATGCTAAAGCACGAATTAATTAATTAATTAACGAGTCCGAAACGCGGTGTGACTGATTTAATTTAATTACAGGCTACGAGAAAGCCACTTTTGCTGCGAGACTATTTAAAAATATGGTGAGGGAAGAATTGTAATAGTGTAATTCCGTTTACTCCCACCATGAAGTACACCAAGAAGCGCGGCGTTTTATGCAAAAGCCCGATCAGCGGATCCCAATTTGTTGTTTTATCCTGTTGGACGTGTGTACAATAGTTCGTAAGAGGACACACAGAAACGAAAAGAAAAGAAGAAAGAAAAAAAAAGATAGAACGAAACCAAACAAGAAAAAAAGAAAAGAAAGAACGAAATGGGACAGATAGAACGAAGAAAGAAAAGGACGAATTTATTTTTTGATATCCGAGATTCGTAAGCTTCTCTTGTCGTCTTGTTGCCTTTATTTTTCTTTTTCGTTTTTTTTTTCTTTTTATTATTATTATTATCCATTTTTTTTCACCTAAGAACACGAGAAAAGTAACGAAACGGCAAAGGGACTTGCGATTAGTTTAGTCTACTTTGTTCGTGGCGATGGTTAAAGGCCAGCCTCCGGCGGGACGCGGTTTAGAAGCTGTCCTGCTTTTGCTTCTCCGACGACCTGGTTGGCACGAGATAGTGGTTTTCAAACTCTAACGCTCATCTCCAACCCAAGGGTATTACGAAATACTTTTTCGAAAAGGTTTATGTATGTCCCAATAAATAACACACCATTTATGTTTATTTTCGTAGAGAATATTCCGACATTTTATATCAAACATTCCGTGTTATTACTTTTTCTTTCTTCTTTCTTTTTATTATTTTTTGTATTATTCATTTTATTTGTCATTATCTCGACGTACGTATCTATTCGTCAATGAAAAGTTCGTTAACATTAATCGTTTTAATGGAAAATTGTAATTTTGTTAAAACGTGATATATCAGAAGACACTTAAGTCGGTGTCGTTTTAAAACGAAAATTCTAAATGTCCTGATATTTTTTTTTTTTTTAATAAAGAGAGACGAAATTTTCTCACTTCGAAAGAAGAATTTGAAAACCACTGAATTAAAATGAAATAACTCGCGTCAGAAGTTATTTTTGTTTTGATATTCGCGTGACCCGTTATATCTCTCGTCTTTTTTTGTCTCTCTTTTTTTTTTTTCTTTTTCTTTACCATATAATTTACAACCTCGCGAGTGGCGAAAAGAGAAAAGAAAAGAGAAGACGAGAGGGTTAAAAAAAAAGGAAAATGATAGGTCCAAGCCATTTTATGCCGTGTCGAGCTTACGTTCCTTCCGGAACTTTGTTCGAAAACTCGAGAATTTCATTTTCGAGGAAAAGATAATATATTAACGATGTACGACGTGAGGAGAAAGAGAGTGATAATAAAAAGATTAATCAATCTTTCTGAGGCGAAAGATCGACGGATTTTTATTAACCATGAGAGAAAAAAAGAATGAAGAAAGAAAAGAAGAGAGAGAGAGAGAGAGAGAGAAAGAAAGAGAAAATAAGTAAGGATTTTCTAAAGATACTGTTCATTGATTTTCCGTCCACCTAGGAAAGTGTGCGAATTATACATATACGTGATCGCTAATCGGGTTTTGTTCCAAGAAAAACGCACGTTTGTTAATTAAAATAATTAATAATAATACGCGAGAGGGTTAATACTTTGAATTTACAATATATATGTATGTATACATATATATTTAATACGATATGATATGTACATATATAAATGAAATTATATATGTACATCCATGTCGATTTTATCTTAGAGAAATATAAGTTGTAATTTAACGTCGAGATACGTTTGTCGCATATTATATAAAAAAAAAAAAATAATAATAATAATAATAATAATAATAAAAGAATAAAAGAATTAAAAGAAAAAAAAAGAAAGAAAAAACAAAAAACAAAAAAAATAGATTAAGTGCTTTAGAGAATTTTCAGAAGCGCAATACGTCAGATTAAATGACGAAAACGTGAAACACGCGCATACATACACACACACACACACAGTTATTTGTGTATGAACACAAACATATATATATACACACATACATACACACAAATACATATATACATACAAAATAAAAAAATAAATAAAAAAGGGATATATGCGGACCATAGCCTAGCGATTAGGCAATTTCTTAAAATCGATGTTATTATTATAATATCTGTATATTGTAATAACGTGGGGTATATCATTCAAATCAATATTGATTTTTCTCGTCCCTTTCCATAAATGTATTTGTACCAATATTTCGAATATAACGAAAATAAAAAATATAGATATAATCTCGTTGTACGCTACGACGATAAAGTGCGCGATACGAAAAACAATGAGGTAGCCATTTTTGAGAAAAGAAAAGAAAAGAAAAGAAAAGAGAAGAGAAGAAAAGAATGCAACAAAAAAAGCAAATAGATAACCGACGGTCGAAGAAAATTCGATCGAACAGAATCGTGAATATGTTTTTGGTTGCGTTGCGCGATATTTCGTCATACCGATAAGACGTATCGTTCTTAATATCGAACGCGTATAATCGATGGGTTTGAATAAGAAAAGCATGAATAATTTTCATAAGAAGAAGAAGAAGAAGAAGAAGAAAAAGAAGAAGATGAGGAAGAAGAAAAAGAAGAAAGGAATTATCAGCAAGAACAAAGAACAAAGAAGAATGACATATTGTCGTTTGAACGATAAACGACGCATAGTCATTTCTCGTTTAGGTTTATACACTTACAAAGATAAAAGTAAGTAAATAAGTACGTTAATTCGAGTATCGTGATTCGTCGAATGAAGGAACGATATCGGCGCACGATATCTTGTATATTCGCTGTATAGTGAATGAAATTTGCATTTAAGAAGGATTTTTGTCATTTGATCGCTAAAACGCGATACCACATTCGCAATTATGTGTCATCCTAATAGAGATCTAATCAATCGCCGTTCATCCAAAGAGACTTACTTCTTTTTATTGGATTTCGGCAATCCTCGTAGATCGTTTTTCTCCTCTTACATAATACATAAATATTTAGAAATTTATTCGAAAGCGCAGCGCACCTTGCAATACGATATACATAAAAATAAAATAAAATTTTGTCGTGCGAATGCCTCCTTTTCTACTTTTTTTTTTTTTTTGGATCTTTTTTCTTATTCTTCCCTTTTCTCTTTTTTTTTTAGCGTTATTATATTATTATTGTTAGGCTTCTTGCGGATATATCGTCGATAGCGGATTATTAATAAATAAATATTTCAAAGGAATCGTGTAAAACAGAAGATAATATGTATAATAAGCGAAATAAAGCGTCAGTTAAATTTTACTCTCCTATTATGACGATTATCTTATTACTTAAGTAAGAGTTTTATAAAAAGAGAAAAAACATCGAATTAATCTCGTTCATGACGAAATGTTTGTTTTTTCTTTTTCTTTTTTTTTTTCTTTTTTTAACCAAGACGCATTTAATAAACGTTATAAGTACTTACCCGTTTCGCTCGTACTTCGTATTCACCATTTTAAAAGCGTGTTTTTCTTAAGGAGACAGAACACTGAAGAAATTGTTAAAATCGGTAAGTAAAACAAGATCCACTTCTATTTTCTTGAAACAAACATTTAAATAAGTAACGATCTGTATCGATGACTTTTAACTGTAAAATTTTCAACTGTGAAGTAATATAAGAATTGAAGTGATTTATCATTGGTCGTTACAATTAGAACGTAACGATCGACCAATAGGAAGATAGAATCGATAAATATTCCAGGCTTGTGATTCGTTGAATGAAAAGAATGAATCAGCATTCTGTAAGCATAGAAATAACAGGGCTACCAACTTAGACTGTTGAAAATTATATATATTTTTTTGGCAACACTAAGTTCGGTTCATTGACAAAGTGATATGATATACATAAAATAAATTGAAGAAGCTCGACAAGAAGAGAAAACAGCATAACTCTCTGTACACATATTGTTTTTAATTAACAAGTTTTTCGTCCAGTATGTAAATTGCTTTTCAATGGTAATCAAGTGTTAATTACGATAAATAAATAAGTTCTGTGCTTATGTGTGTGTATTTGTGTTAAAAAACATTCGAAAATAATTTTTCGACGTAATTCTAGAAATAGTTGACCTTGCAAAAATATAAGTTTCTAAGATTTTGTCATTGGTTTTAGATGTTTTGTGTAAAATACGTGGGAAGAAGGAATAATCCGAAATCTTTTAATGTTGCCTATCAAGCCTTTTACTCTCGACGGAGCAGCGACAATAATACAACATTGTATAAAATCATCAATGCGAATGGGGAATCCATCGATGGTAATTTCATAATAATATTTTCATTGGATAAAATTCATTATTTTCTCTGATAATTATTAATTTTTACACGAATATTTATAGCCACCGATAATGGTGAATTTGAAACTAACAACAACTGGGAATTGTTGACACCGAGAGGATTTAGATTTTACTTACCAGGTAGCATTGGTCCTGGTTGGGTAAATTCATCGACTACTACTCATATCAAAACAGAATTTATTACCATTACCGAAAATGATCCTACGAATACTGTTAATGTAAAGAAAAATTATAAAAAATTAAAAGGGAAATCATATATAAAACGACCATTGCTATATTGTACTGCTCAAGAATGTCCGCTTCTATTAAGAAAGGGCATCGAAGAACTGTTTCCTGGCTGCCTGGATGTAAGTGCTGCGCAATTAACTATCGTGACTATAAGTCAGAAATCTAATCTTAAAACATTAAGATGGAGTAAAATAACCGAAACTGAGAAATTAGCAAAATATGTAAGTATTGATATTTCTTTAATGACTCAATTATAATATCAAATTAAACTGTTAGAAGTTTTCAAGAAAAACTACAAATATTTATTTTCTATTACTACGTTTTATTATAGTTTGTATTAGCCGCATCAGACATTTGTACACGATTAAAAATGATTGGATATTGGGCAGATTTCATTAACCCCTTTAGTGGACAACCTTATTTTAGTTCTCTGAAAACAAATACTCTTTACACAACCGATGAACGGTTTAGATGTTTGGGCTTTAAAATAAAAGATAAAAATAATTGCAAAATTATTACTTATGAGAATAACGTATCAAATTTTATAGGTATGGATATTTATTTTTACCAAAAAATTATATGCTTCAATATGTTATATATAAAATGTAAAGTGATTTTTAATATCAACAACATATTATATATTGTAACGCTTTACATTTCAGGTAGCTTATATACAACAGCTCCAGCAAGCACAGAATTTTTGAAGGATATTATGAGCAATATCAACACAGAATTCTAGTAAATGTATGTTTCAATTTCATATTACTTATTTCTGTTTCTTAGTTTCTCTATGAAATACATGGATAAAAGGATAGTGTTATATCACAATGTTTAATAATATTTATCATTGTACATAACACAATAACCTATGATGTATAATATTCTAATTTATAAAAGGAGCAATTATTGAAGTTTCATTATACAACGCGAGCTAGGAACTTCCATTTTTCATTCGTTATAAACGTATTGTGTTCTTTTAACGTAACAAATAATTGTTCACTGTATTATTACACAAGTTCCTTATTTCTTTCTTTTTTTTTTAATTTATTTAAAAATAAATTATTTTATCGACATTACTATCTGCACGAATTCAAAACAAAGACGAACAAAATTGATTTATAAAGCAGAAATATATATATTAATACATCTGTGTGTGTGTATATATATATATGTATGTGATTAAGTGTAAATGTGTAAATATATTTCAACTAATTACATACATGATATACACATAAGTTAAATGCAGAGATCTTAACAACGCTAAAAATCTATTTTAATAAACCCGTTATTTTGTAGTATATTCAAACATAGATTAAAAAAAATAATCGAAATTATATGTACGTATACTTATTATACGTATGTGCACTATAATAACATCTTATTATTAATCGACTTTAATTAAATTCAGTCGAAATATATACTTATAATAAGAAAAGAAGGTAACTTGAACCACCAGCGGAGAATATTCACATATAGTAGTAAAGATTACGTAGTATGTGTGTATATATATATATATATATATATATATATATATATATGTATGTATGTATATATATGTGTGTGTACTATAAATCTCGTTACTTCGACTTTAAATAATATATTTACTATAAGATAAATTTATAAAAGTCAAGGCCACCTAGAGATTATATCTTGATTGATTCAGTATATTATTTTTATATATCTGACATATTATATATATATATATATATATATATATATATATATATATATAGTGTATTACGCGCAAGAAACGTATATTAAAAATAAATCGAATAATATTAAATACGTTAAGATATTAAATATAACTTTACTATTGTAACACTGTTAAAGTTATATCAAAAAAAGAAAAAGATAACATTAGAATAAAAAAAAAAAAACTATAATATTTATACAAAATCTAAATTCCGTATAAAATATGAAAACGTAACTATAAATATATATTTATACGTTTAAAACATTTAACCGTAACGAAACTCTAATAAGCATATCATACATCGATACGATTTAAACAATGAATAAACAAGACAAAAAGAAACAAAACAAAAAAGAAGATCAATGAATTCATATCAGCATACAAGGATGGCTTAGTCCACTTCTAACTTACGAAAGGAACCAAAAATACCACAAAGTTCTTCACCGTATGCGGCCTGATATTCACTTGGCGATATTTCAATATGCATTTTATCAAGAGCCTTTATTTGCTCTTTCTTCTCTTTTAAAGTCTTCTTAATAGAGTCTGTCGAAATAGAACAAAATGATTTACTCTATTCATTATTTGTAAATAAAAAGATTAAGAAAAAAAGAAAAGAAAAGGAAGATAAATACATACCGACCATCTCCGTAAGAGGAACTTTGCCTCCATACTCCTTTGGCAAAACCTTTGGATCTAGAGTTTCTCTCAATTCCTCGATGCTTTTATGTATCTGATGAAAGAATAATGAAAATAACACTTTATTATTCTTATACTCCGATTACACGTATGCTTTTTATTTAGATACCATTTACCATAGTGATTCTAAAGAGACGTTAAACACAAACGTATTCTACATATCAATTAACATATAAATTAACGATAAGAGAAAAGCCTGAACGAATGATCTATTTATTTTCAAATGATGAAAAAAATTAAAATTGAAGCATAAATTATAAGACATCAGTTTTATTAATCAATTTATTTTTTCATAGTATTTTAATGAGCAAGGTCGTATATATGAAAATAAAATGCAATCTAAAACGCAATTCGAATCAATTGCAATACAGATAACAATCAGTGAAATGCGATAAAAAGATCAAATAAATGAAATCTGTTGTAATCTAATCTAAAAAAAAAAGAGTTTTTACAAGTCCGATAAAAACTCTTTTTTAATTTCAATCCGTAAAAAAAGTAATGCGCATTAATATTTATATTTTCTTATATATGATACATATATTCAAAATAATTGACATTATCTTACCACAACACGATTTTTCAATTTGTCTTTGAGACAAGACATAGCAAATTCAATAATCTTGGAAGCATATGTCGGTATATTGATAAAGTGAGTTTCCTTGTGTCTCACAGGCAAACTATTCTCTATGCAATGTAGCATGTTACGGATATCGGTGAAAGACCAAGCGCTTAGGTGACCCATAGTTAAGCCGGACTCGTCTAGTATGTAGTTATATCCGCGAACTTGATTTTCCTCGTCGTCCAGGAGAGCTTCGAAGATGATGCTATGAACGCGTATCATCTGGGTCGACGTGTATTTGTATGGGTTAAAGCGTTCTTTAAAAGAAAAAAAAACGAAAAAGGATGACAACCGAGGTGAATTTTAACGAAGCAACGATAAAGTAAACGCGAATAGTTCATTGGTATTCCTGTCTCTCTGTTCGTCGCACGAATGAATAAATATTCATGCTTTCGTTATTTAGGATATTTTACTCTTTTTCATGTTTATTACGTACTCCATCGTGAAAAAGATCCTTCTATTTATCTCTTAACAAAAATACTAAATACATATGTTTATATGTATTTGTTATTGTTTCTTTCTTTTCTTTTTTTCTTTTTTTCGTTTTCTTTGCCTTGTCAAATATACCTTGACAAATAAACGGTTAAATACATCGGCTTTATAAACGATTATAAATTCAGTATTGATATTTACAAGTTATTATTTTTAATAAATTTAGAGTTTAAAGAAGTTTGATCAAAGGATAAAAAGCCATATAAAAAATATGATTCAGAATCATCTTTAAATTAATTGAATAAAAATGAAAAAAAAAGATGCGCGTGAAAAAAATTTGATTCGTGTGATTCGTTGATACTTTCTTCGAATCGAACGATTGTAGGTCGATTAAATAAACGTTAATTATTTACCTGCGGAAATGAGTAAGATTTTTCGACCGTGAGCGTCTCGTTCTTGCAAAGGTATGATATAGCCATTGTCTATGATAGCTTCTATTTCCGGATCATCGATGTCGAGATTTTGAAACCAGTCGGGATAAAGTTGTCTTACGGTGAGATATCTTTCGAGCATCTTCTGTGCCATTGGTAGACTAAACTTTTTCGTTCTTAAAAATCTAAGAAGAAAAATCGGATCAGTTCTGCAAGCTTTGATCGATGGATGTTTCAAGATCCATTGCCTAAATTGTTCCAATGTTTGTTCTCTCATTTTATCATCCTCGCGAAGTTCATCCTTCGCCATTTGCTGCGTATCTTTGCTTAGACCACACTCGTAATTGAATTCTTGTTGCTCGTCCATACCCATTATGGTGATATTTATTTCTGTAAAATTATTATTAATTACATCGTTAAAGCTCGTCATGATAAATTCATACAAACGCATACGGACGGAAAAATCGAATCGGATTTTTAATTTTTGCGATAGAAAATTTAATTCTCTATTTTGAGATTCGTACGATACGCTATGGTGCAAATAATCGATGATCAATATTATATACAAGTTGAACTTTAACTTCTATGGATCAAATTATTTTTTGTTCTCGTTTAGAAATAAATATCATGCTACAAAATACGTAAACATATTAAATACGTTCGATACAGGTGCAAATTTCTTTTTATGTTTCTTTCTTTATTATATTCCATCGCAAAAAAATTGTTAAGATGAATTAAATATATATACATCAATACAAAGATCAATACATAAAATCAATCAATGAAAAGATCAAGCGAAAAAAAGAATTTCTTTTTTTAATAGAATTATACTCTTGACGGATAAAAAAAAATCGGATGATCGATTCCATAGAAATATTTATTCAGAATGTGAGAGACACGGGAATTTAATATTCTCATTCTTTTTTTTCGTGCTATCAGATTCTCATTCTCGTGGTAAGAGAAGATACATCGAAATCGATGTTATGTGATCGATATTACGGAGTATGCTGAGATTCTTAAAAAAAAAAAGTAGGGAAAAGAATAGAAAAATAAAGGAAAAGAGAGCAATTTATTTTCTTTCTCAAGATCTTTTCAAAACGTACATTGGTCAATTTCGTTGGAAGTATACTACTTGATCTTGTCGGAGTTAATAAATTGTAAGTAAGTACGTTATTTATATGAAAAGAGAAAATAAATAAATTTTATCAAGAAATGAAAAAGAAACAATATAGAAAATGAAAGAAGAAATACAATTTTACGTAAAACAAAGACGTCAGTTCTAAACGTAAAATCTATAAATTCTAATACTTAAAATATCTTAATATCTGCTCGTTAACGATAAAAAAAACGAAGAAAGTAATTATCTACGTTATTTCTTATAAAGAAATAAACAATAATTCTCTTGAGTTAAAGAAATTTTATCAAATAGAAAAGTAAAGTTAATTTTTAACGCCGGACATGAACGTAAGAAAAAGAAAAAAGAGAAGTAATGTATATAAATAGCCAAAAAAAAAAAAAATAAGAACGATAAAATCTTTAATTACGTTATCAGTTACGAAGAACTGTTCGCAATCGGAACATATTGGCCGCGAGCATTTTTCACAACGTGTAAAAGTGAAACTCGACTTGGTGTTTCCAGGTTCGGTTTGTGAATCGTAAAAGGAGAGCTACACCTTTCGAAATATATTTTCTCCTCTTCTTCGTTATAGGTATGAAAAGAAATTTAAAAGCAGAGAAAGAGAGAGTGAAAAAAAAAAGAAAGACATAGAAAGAGAGTTAAAGACAAAAAGAAAGAGAGAGAGAGAGAGAGAGAGAGAGAAAGAATCATTTCAAAAACAGTTTGAAAATCGAAGAGAAAAGAATTTTATCGTGTATTATCCTTATATTAAATGGTGATAATATGAAAAATAATGAGAATGTAGAACGGAACCGGCTTTATCCGGGACACACGCGGTATTGGACGAGAACGAAAGTGATACGACCGCAGGAAGTACGAATAAGAGTTTGCGAACGTATATACATATAATCAATGTATGTATGTATTATACGGAGGTGTATACCGCGAGGCTTCAGCTTTCTATTTGAAACGATGTGATGCTCGAAAGGTATGAGGGGTTCAATCCATGCATATCTACCTTTTGTACGTTCAAATCGAAGAAGCCCTTTCGTAGAAAACAAACAAAGAATATTCTTCGATTTCAAAATCGTATACTATCGTCGCAAATTACACTCTACTTATCCGAGTTTTTAATTACGCCTGAATTTAATATCAACTTGTTTCGATCTCGACTTAGATTATGATCGTAATAAGACATTTTTTTTTATATCTATAACTCGTTTATAAATATATATATATACGTATACGATATATCATCGTGATTGTTAATAAAGGCTAAAGATTTAAAGAAAGATTTTCTTTCTCTCTCTTTTCTTTTTTTTTTTCTTTTTTGAATTACGAATCACTTATTCGAATTAATAATTTATATATAATCGTTTTTAATGAATTATTTAAACGACTTAATTAGTTTTGTGTTCTTTGGTTTGTTTTTTATTTTCTTTTTTTCTTTCTTTTTTTTTTTTATCGAGAATAAGCTTTTTAAATATCTCTTCAATGCATCGACGATTCGAGGCATGTTTCTAATGCGATTAGAGTGCTTAGAAAACGTGAACGTAAAATTTAATAGGCATAAGAGCGTGTACTATCGCGTTGTATCGCACGTTCACCGACAACACGAACCTTCCTTCAAGGATTTCCCGCGCGAAGAAAACCCGATAGAAAATATCAAATCTCGAAAGTTTTTTCTTTCCCTCGAACGATTTAAATCATACTCACTCGATTCTATTCGACGACAGAAAATTCCAAATGATCGAAGAAAATTCTTTTGCTCTCGTATTTATTAACACTGTTTCATACAACACGCGTGTTCGTCCAAACGTTCGTATAAATAAATTAATTCATTAAAATATCGATCGTCCGATAATTTGTCTGAGTTGCAATCACTATTTTCACTCTTCTTCGAATATATTATTTTCGATTTCGTGTCTCTTCCCTCTTTTTCTCACCCTTTTTTTTTTTTTTTTTTTTTTTAATGATCGATTAAAACTTCGTTTCACCAAATAATGGTCGATGAATGAAAAAGGAATGAATTTAATATAAAACGACCGAACTCGATGCACCGATCTTGAGAAAAGTTGGAGGACCTTTCAAAGCGAGAGATAGAGAGAGAGAGAGAGGTGTTGGCCGTTGAGTCACTTAAACCGAAGTAACCTGCTTGCTTAGTCGGCAGATCAATTTAAGGAGGGATCCTCAACTCGTAGGCTACCACTGCTCATCGCGTTCTCAGGACCTTCACCTACATGCGTTTATATCGGACTATTCGTTTCTTCTTCATCATCATCATCATCATCATTATCATCATCTTTTTCTTTTTCTTTTTCTTTTTTTTTCTTTTTTTTTTTTCTTTTTTCTTATCCTTCCTTTTTGTTCCTTTCTAATCACTACATTCGAAGTAAGAGACCCAAAACATTTTTTTCTTTTCTTTCTTTTCTTTTCTTTTTCTTTTCTTTTTCTTTTCTTTTTCTTTTTCTTTTTTTTTTTTTAATTGAAGATAACGAAAGTAATATATTTCAAATAAATTGACATTTAATTACGTATTGATCTATGATACATGTTTTATCATTTGAATATCTAAAGATATACATATCTTCGCAGAATATCTGCATTTAGTATATATAATGTGTTTCAATTATCTTAGTCATGGATCATTGCTCAGTTCAACATGAAATTCCATCAGATAGTTTAATAATGTTCATTAATATCGCTCGCTTGATTATTATCCTTTGAAATGAAACATAAATCTAATAAATAAATATTAATCTTCGGTTAATGATCGATCTTTTGCATTTTCAATGTCGTATTTTTGTACATCTTTTTTATTTGTTATTTACGTTATATCGTGTATTCTTTTTTTCATTTTAAATTTATTCGAAGAAAGAAAATGAAAAAAGAAAATTGCTCGTTAAATGATTCATGCTTGAGGATCTTATTTGAAACAATCACCATGCTTCGTTAAACGAAACAATGATTAAATCTTGAAGTTTTTGAAAATGTTGTATTTAATGATCGTCCCGTTGAATTTATTAATGAGAAAAAGAATGGAAAGATTGAAAATTGGCGAAAACATTCGCATTACTTTCCCCGAAAGATCACGAAGCCATTCTCACGCGTAAAGATTCACTTTCTTCTCGTAATCTTTCATTTTGCTTTCTCCACGAACGGACTTTCGTTCGGTCCGACGAATATCAGGGCCATTTTTTATTTTCTTTTTTTTTATCTCTCGAATCGAGAACTCGCAAACACGCTTTTTATCCACCTGGACGCACCTCGCGAGATCCTTCAAAAAATTTTATTATTTTCTTTTCCCGTATGATCTTACTTCTTCCATCCAGATGAGATCGTTCGTCGAACCATCCAAGAAAAAGAAGCCGCAATTTCAATTTTTCACCCGAATTACTCACACCTCTATAATATTATGTATTTTCAAAAGCACGTAAATACGTCTATCCTGTTTATGCATGAATCCTATTTACCACGAAACGTGATCAACTTACCGATTTTCTATGACCAGCTTTTGTTTATGCACCTATATACAGTTAAATTATTCTTTTTGCTAGCAAGCCGACCGAAAATATTTTTGTTAGGTATAACAGGATTCAAAAAATGCTTTATAGGGTTACGTAAATTCTCAGCGTTGAAAAATTCACGTATATTGAAAAATTGTTTTCAGAAAGGTAGTAAAACAAATTGAAAAATTAATAATTCTACGTTAACATATGTAACATTACGGTGGTCGATGTTTTATTGGTATAAAAAAATCTTTTCCGTTCGATTTGATTACATATAGATAATCTTCAGAACGTCAGTTTATATTAGGAAGCTTTTTGAAAAATTTAAAATATTTTACGAGACATGTGCGACTCGTCGAAAGAGGGAAAAATGCAATTTGTGATCTCTACCGTCGTATTAAAAATTGATTAACACGAGAAAAAAAATGATAATGGACACGTATGGATAAAAGAAAAATGAATGATCCTCGGAAATTCTTCGAATCTTTCCAATGGTAAAAAAACCTATCGATAATTCACATTCAAATCCGAGCCCTCAGGAATATTATTTTTCCTTTTCTTTTATCTTTTATCTTTAAAAAAGGAAAAAGAACGACGAACGTAAATAAACGTAAAACGATAGAGAAATTTAAAAAAACAACGCAAACGTATTAGGGGTGTAAATGTATAAAAACATCAATATGTTCGTTGTTCGTCTGTTCTTTTGCAACCGAATGAAGAATTTCCCTTTACATTTTCTTATAACTCATAAAATGGTCTTTCTTGGCGTATGGTGAAAGGTCCTAGCTAGCGAACACCACTAAAGTGGTGGGGACGAACTAGATTTCCTTTCTGTACTAAGAACTACGGGGATCGTCACGACATAGTCTGGGTTTGCGTTCAAGATCGAACGGTATTAATATTCTGAAAATTTCTAGTCGAAAATGTTTCCTATAAAATTAGATAATAGTTTAAATGCTTTTATATCTCGAATACGAATAAAAATATTCCAACAATTGGAAACTTCGATTAAGATTTTTTCTCAATTGAATAATATAAAATTGAAATTTGCTTGCGAGTCTTTGAGAATAGTATTAATTAGCACCTCGTTAATTTTAACGAGTGGAAAATATATTTTCTACAAAACTTTTAAAAAGTCGATTATATGAATTTCATTTAATACGTCGATTTCGAAAATTTCATTCAAACCGTACGATAAAGTCAATATTATGATAAAGTCATTTTTTCGCAAATACTTTATCAGATTTTTTAAAGAATTTCTATACTAAATATTTATAGTAGAAGCTGATAAAACATTTTAACGACTATTTTTAATGTATCTTTTCTTTTTCTTTTGTTGTCAATTTAAGAAAAGTTACACAATTTCGAAAATTGTCCAAACGCTTTCGTTATTTCGTTATTACTCTTTTTTCTAAACTTGTCCTCCTTTCAAAAGAGGTTTAGGTCTTTTTGTATTGTCGTAATGTCTCGCGACAAAATCGATTACGTAAAAAAAAATCGATTACATAATCCATTGTGCGTGACGTTGTTTCTCGGGTCAGCGAAAGTCCAACCTCGACGAGGCTCTCTCTTTTTCACGTCCCAATTTTGTTTCATCTCGAGTTAGTTCATTTTCTTCCTGAAAATCAATCAACCATCCATCCTTCTTTAATCGTATATTAATCATAAGAAATATCGTAGGAAAGTACGAAATTCTACGAAAATCAAATTACGAGATGATACTTGAGTTGCATCTAAATTAGCTCATTGTATCGACTAATAAAACATGTCGGCATTTTCATTAAAAAATATTAAATACAATATTGTTTGCGTAGATACAAGAAATTCTTAAAAAATTCAATATTGCTTATTCACCAATTTAAGACTACAATGTTGAAAAAAATGAAAGAATAAAATATTTATATAGAAACATGCTACGCTTTCTTTCCTATACAACAATGAAAGCAGAAATGTTTATTGCCGACGAAACGCTCTTCGAATGAATAAAATATCACTCGATTTTTATCGGGAATGACGTTCAGATGATTTATACCGAACTGAGGGGAAAAAAATAAAATAAAAGAATAATATATTCATATATTATACAGACGTGCTTCGCTTTCTTTTCTCTGCAACAACGAAAGCAGAAATGTTTATTGTCGACGACGCATCGCAATTCGAATAAATAAGATACCACTCGAATTTTATAGAGAATAATATTCAGAAAAATTGTACGAATGATCGTTCGATAAATGTTAATTACGAATTCAAAAATCTTCGACGAGTTTTGAGATTCTTTCGAATATATGCAAAATAAAGAGAGAGAGAGAGAAAGAGAGAAAGAGATAGAATAATGCATATTATTGCTAGATATATCATCCTGTATGAATAAAAAATTTTATAAAAAATACCGAAAGGCTATAAACATTAGTAAATAGAAAATTATAAATACTAATATTAATAACGACGATGATGATAAAAAGAGAACGCAACAGAATAAAATTTATATGATAATATTAAAAATTTAGAATTAATTAGAATAGCATAATATAACAAATTAGAACGAAGAGAGAAGGAGAGAGATATGCGGATGTAAAGACGTTAAAGAGAGAAAAAGATAGATATACGTAAAAGGATATACAGAAAATATTACAGAGACACGGCTTCGGCTTATTGCGGAAATAGAGCGTGACTGATATCCCTCTATTTATATTCTATCTGCATTCTATACTATAGAGAGTTTCATAATTGATATGCATCACCTTGAAAGACATGTATTACGTGCATTCGCGTGTTTCCTTGCTAAAGTAATCAATCTTACGACGCACTTTAATACATGAAGTCATTTAAAGAAATAATTATAGTATCGTTCGATAATAGGACGATCGACATACAAAATTCACAAATTGCAATTCATACATATACATGTATGAATAAATACAATAATGAATGAAAATTGATATATCATTTAGAAAATAATTATTAATTAAATAATCGATCAAAAGTTTTACACTCCAATCTCAATAGATCGTGCTTGAACTTTATACGAAAATATTAAACCAACATATTATTTTAGGATACTTAATGTTTATCAAATTTCGATAAGATTAATGACTCAATTGAATAAGAACACGATAGTACGTGTATATAACAAAAATATAATATCACCTAGTTCATTTTATACGTCGTATCTAAAAATCTAACTGTATCCCATCCTCCTCTTCCTCTAGAGACGTTCCATATTTTCTTTTTCTTTCTTTCTGTCTCTTTCTTTTTCAAGACGTCTTTCTCTCTTTCGCCAAAAGAGAAAAAGAAAAAAAAAGAGAGAGAGAGAGAGAGGGTCGAACATCGCACGTGACTGCATCCAAGAGCATCCAAGTGTACTGAACTGGAGCGTTGGTGGTAAGCTGGTGCAATAACAGCTGCTGGACTTTCTCCACTGACCCTAAAAAGCCTTCTTTGGCGTTCGATGAAACGAAAGTACGTTGCCCTCAACGGTGTCGCCTCGACTCTCAACATCTTTTGCAGATTCTCTCTCTTTTCCTCTCTTTCTCTATCTTTTTCCTTTCTTTCTTTCTTTCTTTTTGTCTTTCTTTCTCTCTCTCTCTCTCTCTCTCTTCCTCTCTTTCTCCATCTTTCTCTCTATAAAGTTCCATTCGTTTCTCACCATGGTAGTAAGGTCTCGAATGAGCGAAGGACGTGTCGAATTTCTTCGTGTTAGAGATAAAATTATTGAGATAAAATTTCTCTTATAAGTTCCTTTTACATATATATTCACATACATATATGGATGAAATTCCTTAACTCTTTTGTATATCATTATTATCATTCTTTTCTTCCTTTCTTGTTCTTATTTATTCTTTATTCTTATCTTTATTTTTTTTTTGTTATGAAAATAAATAAAACAATTTACACGAGCAATAAATCAGGTTTAACACCGTGATCATACAATTAATTGTAATTATATATCTATAATTTATTCAGGAACGAAAAAAAAAAGGAACAGAAAGCATGCATATTTATTAATCGAAGATATTTTTATTCGGTTTATATTACAGTACGTACGAAAGAACAGATAGAAAATTTACAAAAAAGAGATTCTACGAGCCAATGATGATTCAATTATTATGTTTTCGATTTTTGCTCATTATAAGTGTCTCTATGCGAACGATGAAATTTGTAATATGTAGAATATTCATGGGAACACGTTAAATCGTGACATCACTCTCTCATTCTCTCTTTCTCTCTCTCTCTCTCTCTCTCTCTCTCTCTCTCTCTATTTACATAATCGCTGATATTGTTTTGAAACAATTAATTAATTGTAATCATTAGACGAATGAGAAGGTAATGTATAGCTATATATTAAATTTACGATCGCGTGAAATGACAAACATTGGCATGGTATATATATATATATATATATATATATATATATATATATATATATATATATCTATTATCTTTGTAGCACGTATCTATACATGAGATTATAATAACGAATCAATATACATACCTACTTACTTTGAAACGTTTAAAACGATATGTATGATCGACAATAAACTGCACACATTTTACAATTTAACGTTTACATTTTCCCAACGCGTAAGCTCTTTTATTTCGCTCTAAACGATAATTATAATACAAATCCATCGAGTTTACGTTGAAGACACAAAATGGAAAAATGCAAACGTTCGTGATGAAAAGACAGAAGATCGGATTATAAAAATGCATTATATATATATATATATATACATATACATTTTTATAAAAATACAATCCGATCTAATCTAAGTATTTTTTATTCTCTTTGCGTCGTACATAAATACACACGAAGGTACCTTACTACCGGATGAGAGGCACGCAACTAAAAGTTGATTCACTCTACGTGCCCTTAAAGGTGATTTCTGATTTCTCAACGATCATCTCAAAATAACGTTGTCAAAGGTAAGATCCCTGCTATCTCGTTGATTAACCGATTTTTTAAAAGGATTCCATGGTAATCTCCTTGTAACGTGAGCGGTTGTAACCGAACCAGCCGGACTGGGTTGACCAGAAGACACTCCCGATGAACTGCTCGCTGAAACGCTTCCTTTGTCATGCTGACTCGGTTTTCCGGGTTTCTAAAATGATTACGTTACTACGAGTATATGTATCAGTTGACGAATAATCATAATCGTGATTATGACATCGATTTAAACAGGTCGATTGACGATGAAATTAATCTTTTGTAATTCATAAATTAATTATTTTACCTTCATGTAATTTCTATCCATTGGTGTGACCAATTTTAGGTTAATAAAGTCACCACATTGTTTTATCAACCTTACAGCCTGTTCATGAGAAGCCCATTTAACGTCCTTGTCACCTATACCGACTATAAAATCACTTTCCTTCATACCAGCCATCTGTTGTAAATATAAATGAACATATATATATATATGATGAAATTTTTTAAATAAAAATATCTTTTTTTTTTTCATAGAAAATTGAATCACTCACTTCAGCCAAAGAATTATGATCTACGGCAGCTATGATTACTGGCGAATCTCCGCGCACGCTAAATCCGAAACCTTCACCATCTGGTCCTCTTTGAAGTTGAACGTTTCTCGGTGCGGTCCAATGCCTTTTTGCAGAAAATATAGCTACGGGTCCTAATGATCTAAATAGATCTTCGACTCCGTGTTGACCAAAATCCGGATGAGTGATGCTCAGTTGAAATTTAGTAGACGCTAAATATTAATTAAATATTAATGCAATTATTATTTACACATTGCAATATTATTTTTATGGAAAATGATATTAATTGAATGATATTAATGCAATTATTATTTATACATTGTAATATTGTTTTTATAGAAAAAGTATAAGAATGATATATTTTATATTTACCGATGATATCCGGGGGATCTAATAGTTCCCGAAAATCATCTTCGTCACCAATTTTATTATACATATCGAGCGTAGCTTCATGTCCTTTTTTCAAGACCTTCGCCAGCGCCTGTTTGCCTTTCAATTCTCTGCACATTCTTTGCAGCCGTTGGCTTTCCTCGTGCAAAACCAGAGCTTCCCTTAAATGTGCTTTGCCTGTGTTCGTAAAAGGAAATAAATAATTAAAAAAGGAAAAAATTTTTTTAATATCGTGTACGTATCGAAACGTGTCATTAGTTTCGTTCATTCATATACCGAAACGTAGAATTCTATTAACTCTTTATAAATTTGTATTTTTCTAAAAATTTTGGTTTTCCTTTAATTTAATAAACCATTTCAATTTCGTATCTCTAAATAGCAAAGACATAAAAATTTATGGAAAGAACATTATCACCTTCACGAGCATTTGATAAAATTGAATTATTAATCGATAGTACAAACATTCTGAAGAAACAAATATTAATAAGACGATCCTTCGATTTTTCTAATAAAAAGAACCTAAAAGTTGATATACCTAAAAGTTTTCTTTCGTTATCGTCTCTAGGCACGGTTACTTCCAATTGCGTTTTCCCATCGCTCTTTTGAATATGTTCCAATGTGAGTTTCGTTTCCACTCGAAAATCCGCGATCGGTCTATCTAGCAAACCAGCAGCGAGATGTTTGTGAGCGAGTGCTAAATGATGTTCACGTTTAACCAATATCAAAGAAATCCAAGTTTCTGGGACATAATCACGAACTGGTTCCCGAGATATCAAGGCGTGAACGTCGTTGTAAACAGCGGCAACCTTGAACGATTCAACAGGAAGATATAAATTATTGATTAATTACAGATTTATCAAGATTATCGTAAAAACAATTTACTTGTGCAGCTTCTTGAGCTAAGTCCAAGGAAATATCGATCGTTCTCCCTTCTCTCGATTGAAGTTCCAATTTCTCGAACAGACATTCCCTCGCTTGTGCCTGAAATAAAAGAAATTCGAATATATCGTGAATAGTAACGATCATCGAAAAATCTTCGCGTTTTGTTGTAAAAATCATTCGTAGAATTTCAACAGGACAGATTCGACGATGTAATCGTCAATTTTCAACTACAAATATTCTCGTAATAAATTCATTTCAATTTATTTTATAAAATCTTAAAAAAGACGTTGTTCAAATCCCGTAAAAGATTTGAACGTGATGTTTCTCTAAAATCGATTAATTAATTTTGAAGATAAAAAAGTCTTTATAATAAAATGATCACCATTGGAAAAATTTTCAAACGATCGATCTGAAATTTCGGCCAATGATATACGAATTATCTATAAAATTATATTACGTTTGATTCGATCAATTTTTTGTTGTCATAGTTAAAAAGATTTTTTTACAGGCAAGCGCATTTATACGAGCATAAGATGGTTGAATTGACGTATACGTAAACGTACCAGCATTAATTGAACGAGCATTTCAAGCATGTCAGGTCCAAGATCCATGCTCGGTGCATTGGTAAAGTTTTCGTGAATATATCGAAATGTTCCAGCGGCTCTAAGAAAAGCATCGACGGCTTGATCCAAGCCACGAGTGGAGTGTCTGTCTTGTTTAGCGGCCAATTGTGTGTAAAGTGCACCAGCATTGAACAGAATCGATGCCTTTTCAAATGCCACAGTGCGTTGACGACTCGGTACGCCAGTCAAAGAATCGAACCATTCGAAATGTATACCGAGACTTCTGTCAGGTGGAAAAAAGCGTCTTTCGATGAAGTAAAGCTGATTATAGTAACGCAAAAGCAGGGCTATACCTGCTGCGTCTCTTGTCGGTGTTCTCGTTGCCTGAAAAAAAAAAGATCGTATTCGTCTAAAACATTTTTTTTTTCTTTTTATATGTTTAATATTTAGAGAAATGATCGCGTGTATAAATACATAAAAACACGTAAAAACAGTATATGTACTGTACATATAAATGTTTTTATAACTACACCATAATTAGACTGCATTTATACCTACAATATTATAATTATTACTATATTATCAAGGAAATATATAATCACTGAAGACTACCGGGTTATTAAGTATATAATTATAATTAACTAAATTATAACGATTATTACTGCAACATAGTCGTTTTGAAAATTTTCTTTAAAGATGAGATAATATCTATCGATGAAAAAAGAAAAAAATTAATATAACCAGTAGGGAAGTTGCATAAACTTTTTTCATCCTTTTTATATTCGTAATCTACCTGTTAAGTAAATTCTATACCTCAGATACATACTATATACACATTATATATTTTTTCTTACATAGCACATGCATATAGATGACCGGATTTTTTTTTTACCTGTCTCGTCTCCATAAGTTCGGCAATAGCTTCTTCGTAATTCTCACCATCTTCGCTATAGTGCTCTAGGATAAAGTCCTAAAACATGAATATATTCATATCATTGACGTTCCATTCACACGTAATTATTTTTGTTGAACGAAACTTTATTCTTTTCTCTTTTCTGTTTTTATCCACGATTCGACACAGACGAATACATTTTTAAGAGCAACGTAAGTTAAATTCTAAATAAGAATTTAAACTTCTTAAAGGGATAGCCAATCGATTGTTATCTGAATGGTTTATTAAATCGATATTTACGTAGCAACCAAAACAAAGTGCGACAACAGCGTTTCATCGACGTTTATCGAAGTTGTAACTTCTTTGAAAAATACAGAAAAAAATAGAGATTTTCTAAGAGGAAAAATGGTACGAATCACTATTGATCTGATACGTAAACGTTCAGAGCATAACGAGGGCGAGATATCAACTTTGGAAGAAATATCGTTGCATCAGGAAAACATCGACAAGATCGAGCTTTTAGACAAAGTTTGTCGAAACTTAAAAATATTACTTCTGCAATACAACATCATACCCAAGATCGAAAATCTCAATATGTTAAAGAGATTGGAATACTTGAATCTCGCATTGAACAATATCGAAGTTATCGAGAATTTACAGGGTCTCGAAAGTTTGAAGAAGCTGGATCTTACGATAAACTTTATCGGTGATTTAAGAAGCGTCAAAACTTTAAGGTAAATTATATTTAATTTGTTCAACTAAGAACGACGAGAATAATGACGAACGTTAATTGGTTAAAATCGATTGGAATACTTTAGGAATATTCAAAAAAGACGAAATGTTTACGGTGTCCCAGATATAACGAGAATTTGGAACAGTTGATGCTGACGGGAAATCCTTGTACGGATTACGAGGGATACAGGAAGTATGTAATTTCAACATTGCCACAGCTTAAAGAGCTCGACATGGTTGAAATTCTACGATCTGAACGAATAAAGGCTTTGCAAGTATACGCTCGAGCAAAGGGAGACGTTATCAGAGGTTATGAGAATTATAAAAAGATAAGAGAGGCTCAGATAAAACAATTTCGCGAGAAAGAAGAATTAAAAATCACGGAAATAAAGGAGAACGTAAGTTTTATTTTCTAATTTTTTTTTTTTTCGTTGATGTTTAATTCTTTTTTCTTTTCTTTTGTTTTTCTCTTTCTTCGTGATAAAATTTTAAATGAAATTATTGAAGGAAGATGAGGACGCGGAAAATGAAAGATTTTGGAAACAAAAGAGTTATCACACGCCGGAAGATCGAATTGCGATCGTGCAACATTCGTTAAAAGCGGAAGAGAAGAAACATGGAATTTCGGATGAAACGAAAAAACAAAAATTCGTGCCGAAATTGTTCAGTCCATGTGGCAAGCCTTATAACATGAATCATCCGAAAGTACCGTTTATATTAAACGACGAGGACGATCGGGATAACGTGATCTTGGACGTTGGAGTTTACAGGTAAAAATTTATCATCATATCAAGAAACATTTCCTCGATAATCGCGATATAATACAGATATAGTTCATAATAATATTAATAATAGATTTCGAAAAAGTTTCAATTCTCTTCGTCGCGTGCATAAATTTTTATTGAATTCTACAACTTTGGAAATTTCTTCTGATATCTTTGATATCGAACCAAAATTATTTGTGGATCCTCGTAATCTCATTTTCTTTTCTTTCTTATAAATTCTAAGTCTACTTGTTCAGAGGATAGAGTACACGCATACGTTTATAATACCATAGGAAATATAAAAGTTCCAAGAAATTTGTAGATTCCTTCAAAAATTTAATGAAATGATCGTCTTCATTACTCACTTTTCTATATCGAGTAAATAAGAATAACTTTCTGCGATTGTGTCGGAAGATAATCTAGATGAAATAAGTATTACAAGAGAAGCTCTGTTCGATAAAATTACAGGTACCTCGACACGTCTTACATAGACGTCGACATTCAACCAACATACGTGAGGGTGACGATAAAGGGTAAAATTTTGCAACTAACTCTACCTTGCGAGATTCTCGTCGATAAGAGTAGTGCAAAACGGAACGTAACAACCGGTAGTTTGGTTATAACGATGCCTCGTTTACATCCTTCAATGACGTTACACGGAACCTCGATTACCTCAAGGACCACGAAAAATGAAAATCCTACGAAGAAAGATAATGCTGTGATCAGCATAAAGAATCAAATATTCACGTCTACGCGAGAATTTCTCGAGATCGGGCCACCGAGAATCGACGAGCTTGATTTTTCTAAGATATTTGAAAATTCGAGGAAGAAAGTTAATAGAAAGCTAACGGTTGATCAAATCAAAGAGAAAGTCATACCCAACGATTTTATCGATAATCCTGAGGTCCCACCGCTCGAATGACGAAGAAAATTCTTTTACGATTGACAATTGAATTAATTGTTTCGTTAGATTAGATTTGATGGTTAAGTTAAATACTCACTTTGAATGGATCACGAAAATCTATATCCTTGGTTTCTTTTAAACCCAAAGGTATCATTGGCATCACAGGATCCTCTCTGCAAAAAAAAAAGAAAAGAAAATAACGATGAGAGAAAGAACGATTTCAAACGTGTAAAAAGAGTTAAATATGTCTATAAAAAAAAAAAAGTTAAAAAGAATGTGAAAAAGATATAGCAATTAGAGAAAAAAACTAACCCGTCGACATTCTGATAGAGTTCCACCGAGCTATTCAGTTCTGCCAACTGTTCTTTCAACAGCTGCAAGTTCGAATTAACGAAGCTCAATTCCAAAGCTACGGTCTCCTTGAGTTTCCTGTTCGTCGTCGCTCTGTAAAACGTATACGTTTTAAAAATCGTACGCGTTAAATTAATCGTACAAATCATACCATAAAGATTTGACTTAATTTATTCTATGAAATGGTCAACTAACTTGAAAAGATTTTCTGCGCCTGCGCGCAATCGAAGCTCCTTGTTTATCTCCTGATTCAATTTGCTTCGTTTATTCTGCAATTTTCCTCTGCAAGTCGCGACCCTCGGATCTGACCCCTAAAATCGAAGAAATTAAAAATGTGTTATAAAAAATTGTTATGCGTATGATTATAAAATTACAACATATGTATATACGTATGTTAACGTAATTTAACGCACAATAAAATATATGCAACACAATGTCGTTTTTCATTAAATTCCATAAAAATAAAAGAACATAATAATAATCTTAATTGTATATGACTTTAACCATTATTATATCCATCCAAGTATTAGTATAATAAAGATTAGTACAATAATAAAATATATTTCCTAAATATATTTAAAAAAAGAGAAAAGAGGAAGGATCATACGTTAAATAATCGACGCGTTTATACGAAATATAAATTTTCATGTCACCTTTCTTTCACACTAACGTGGAATAAATTTGCATGAAATTATCATTTAAGGTATCACGTAGTAAGAGAAAGATTGATGGACAAAACCGTAACTATGAAAAAAAAAAAAAGAAAAAACCAATCCGACGAACTAGACGAAGTACTTTGTAAGATCCGTTTATTTTATAAAACATTGTTCGTACGTTTTCGAATACATTTTACTTAGAAAGAAGAAGCTTTATATATTTGAATTCATGTATGATGCAAGAGGATGTGCAGTAACGTGACGTTCGACGTACGCCCAGTTTTATACATGCACCGAGCTTCTCTAGTTAGATTGTTTTCTATGAATTGCCACATCGTGTCATTGTGTCTCGACTACAATTTGCCGCCATTTATTCGATTATGCCGTTATATACGACTCTATCGAGAGCTCGTTTTCCAAGTTGACGTTTTATCGTTAATTTTATTTGTTCTACATTTTCTTTTATATTCATATATATATATATATATTTTTCAATTTTTTACCTACAAAAATTATACGATTCGTTATTAAAATCAATCATATTTATTCGTTGACGTTCATCGTTGTAACATTTCAATAAAGATCTGAAATGATTCAAAATAATAAAACAAAGAAACAAATAAAAGTATCATTGTTTCTTTTTGTCGAGTCTTTCTTATCTTTTTTTTTTATAACAATATCTCATTCAATATTTCATTCTATCTCGTTATATTTAATATGATTATGTGTACTATATCTCATCGTATTTATAATAACTATGTAATGATATAATAAAAAAGCTAGAAAGTATCATACCTTTCTTTATCGATTCTTCATTTATTTTTCCCATTTGTATTAAAATAATTTATTTACAAGGTGTCTTCCAATATTTCATTATTTTATCTCGTCACATTTAAAATAAGATTTCTTTTTTATCATTCCTTTTACTATTTCTTTTAAATAATTTCTTACCCCTAAATACTTTACGGTGCATTCCAATATTTCATTTTCTTCCGTCGTTTGTGATTTCGTCGAACGTGATAATCGATTTGAATAAACCTTTTCATTTTCTCGTTCGTTCGTAGATCTATCCTTTTCGTCCTTTTTTAATGGCGACGTCACGGTTGTATGGTTTTTCGGTAACGGTGAATAGTGTACCCACTTGAGCATGTTATCGCGAGGGACGCGTCATCGAACTTCTTCGTTTCTTTTTCTTTATGCAATTTCATTCGCATTTAATAGTCAAAATATATCGTTTCATCGATGGTGGACGAACGGTACGCTTTGAGAGACCGTTTTCCCGAATGACGCGACGTTTCTCTCTACAAATCGTAATAAATCTCTTTGGTGAGTCGAGTGAATCTGAAAATTCTTTACTGTCAAACTGTTCCTTGGTCAAAGTGATTCTCTTTCAACATTAATATATTACATTATTATATACGTAAAACGTACGTTTATTCTGTGAAAAAAGTTATTAAAAAATATGCTTCGACTTCTCGTTAAAGATAATAGTCAATTCTTTTTTTTTTTAATTTAATTTAACAAGTAATAAGTTGATAACACATATCGAAACGAGGAACGATAAAGATAGAAGGAAAAGCAGTATACGAGGAAAACAGAATTTTTATTGTTTAATGAAATAACGTGTGTAAAAGAAAAAAGATACTAAAAACTTTAAAGATACAAAATAGATTAAAAATCGTAAATAAAATTTTATTACGATTATATATTACGTAATGACGTATATCGAAACGATATAAACGATAAATAATTTTTTCGATGCATTAATATGTACATATATATATTTGTCGAAAAGAATAATATAAAAATTAAAGATAATTTCTTTTCTTTCGAAAAATCATTCAACAAACATCTTTATTTCGTATATTGAAAAAATAAATTACACGTAGATTCGAATGTAAATTGCTCTTTTGAAGTGACTTGCCCGTATGCCCTTTCAAATCCGCTGGGAACAGGAAAAGGAGCGTAAAAGTCTCGCGCGATCGATCAGGGTTGGGCCGAACGAACGCGTGTCATTTGCATTACTCGTTTCGATCGAATTTGTTAAACGAAGTTACCTATTATGTCTCTTTCTTTCTTTCTTTCCTTTCGAAACTTTCATTTTCAGAGAAATCAAGTATACCCAAGCTTGTCGAAATAACGAATTTTAAACGGACTATTCGACCACGCTTTTGTAATTAGAAGCGTATCGATTCGTTATAAATGCAAAAAGCGATAAGGTAACGTTAGTCAAGTGGATTAAACACGAAGCGATAAAACACGAAACTCGACCAAAGTTTTCTTTTTTCTTTTTTTTTAATCGTTGGAAAAAGTAAGTTCGCCTTTGTCATATTCGGAATTCGCGTAACACCATATTCATAATTCACGATCCAATGATAATTATCACTGCTTTTTAAAATAAAAAGAAAGGATCTTACATCGATTTCTTTTTTCTATAACCACGAAAAAATTTGTCCAGCTGTTTGACTCAACATTTCATCGTACAGCTCGAAATCAACGATACCTACGAAAGAAATCTTGCCTGTTTTTTCCTTTTGTAATAAATATTTTTCTCGTCGAAAGTAGAACGGAAATAATTTGAACGTGTTAATCTTATTAAATGTGCCATGTCGTTTAACATATATCCGTATATAGACATATGCATGTATTGTATTATGAATAAACTTTGTAAAGAAATCATTCGCTTATATGTCAAAAGTTTTGCAGAAAAACTTTAAAAACAATAAAGAAGAATCGACAAGTAGCAAGTCATTACTTCGAAGATAATATATTTCTCGATTAGAAGAAATATTCCTTTCTTCGCGATATGAGCTACAGTATTACGTATGGAGGACGAATGCCTTTTCGTGTTCTTTTTTTCCTTTTTTCTTTTTTTTTTTTTACACTTCCACATAATATACGTAGTATACGGAGTTGCTCGTAGAAGCGCGACTTCGTTACCATAATTTCGTTCCAGTCTGATTAAACTATTGCCAATATGATCGAGCAACGTGATATCGTAGTAGTAGTAGTAACAGGTAGTAGTAGTAGTAGTAGTAGCAGTAGTAGTAGTAGTAGTAATAGTAGTAGCAATAGTAGTAATATGATAGTAGATAATAGTAATACTGTAGTACTGAGCATCCTTATTTATTCGCTCATTCTCACTCGATACACTTTTTTCTTCCGCGTCCGCACAGTTTCGAAATGAAATGAAATCGATTATGCAAATTTTCTAATATTTTTATGATCGATATTTTTGTGATTGGAAGAACATTTAAAAAACGCCCGACGAATTACGTAACGTCTCTTTATAACAATTAAATAAAGTCTATCTTCCGATTTAAAGTAGAAAAAAAATACAAACAAAGAATTCTAAATAATCTTTCGTATTGCTACATAAACGAGTAACATTTCGAAACGTGAATAAATCGAACGATTAAACTAATGATAGTTAATAATAATCTTTCGATTGAAAATCACGATTCACGATTCTATAATAAACATCGTCGTTCGATATCGTCGATAAAAAATATTTCTCTTGCTTAAAATAAAAAAAAAAAGATACAGAAGCAGAAAGAAAAGAGGAAAAAGAAAAGGAAAAAAAAAGATCTCAAAAACGTAATACTCAGATCGAAGGATTTTGGGGACGAGCAGGCACTCGAAGCGTAACGAGAGTCGATACCGTAAGCGCGCGATAACGAATCGAATCGCGAAGCTCGAACCCGTTCGTTTCTTCTTCAAGATCAAACGATCAAACCAAGTTGATCGGGTCAACAATATCGGAACGCATCCTAGCATAAATTGTCCCATAAATCGTACGTCGAAATATACAGTAATAAATATTAAACCAAATCAAAGTTAAACGTTTCCTTTTTTAAAGTCGGTCGAGTATCTTGTTCTAAACGGTTCGTTTTAGAGATAGTAGAAGAGAATCGGTTACAATCAGACGTTAAATCTACCGTAACACGCACCTAAAGGCATTACTACTCTTCTTCGTTCGTTCTTTATCCGAAGCTACGAACGGCCTAACTGTTTCGTTATAACAACTTGCGGAAGCCTCAAATGAGAGAACTATATCGTCTACGATTGCCGTTAAAATTGAATAATAATGATTGGTAGGTATGTATTCACGAGCACGCGCTCGTAATCTCGTTAACAATGAAAAAGATTGAGGTTGGCTCTTCACCGTGACGATCATCGTTTCTCATACCTTTTGTCTCATAAATGTAATTTATTTCAATTTAATTAGACATCTAGAAAAGCAATACGATCGACCTTATGAACGATTGTATCGTATACATATATGTATATACACATATATTTTCCTTTTTTAACGGGATTTTAATCTTCCAAACGATTTTTCTATGCTAAGTGATTTCGTTTTTATTACGAATTGTTTTCCCGCCGAGGTCAAGTCGGTAATAACGTTCTCTACGTTATCGATCGACCATGACACTATTTTTTCCCGCGAAATTTGATTTTGATTTTGATTTCTTTTCTTTTTTCTTGGGAAAAGAGAAGTATTAGTTGCGTAACTCGTTTATATCTCGTTCTTTTATTTCGTATATCGCGAAAGAACGAAGAAGAATTTACATACATGCTTTATTTGACCCAAATATTTATTCGAGATCGTAAAATTCCGTAAAGTTTCGTTTCTTTAAATATATCCTCGTTATACGGACGAAGTGCCGTTTAAAAATGTTCAGCCATTAATTACCGAGATTACGAGGTTCATTAGAGTAAACGAAATTAAACCGCTATCGCGGTAAACGAAGCAAATCGCGATACAGAACTGACATAATTTCAAAGATTAAACTCGTCTACGTGTTCCCTCCAATGTATCCTTAATTCGTTTACCACGCAAAGAGAAAGAAGATAGTTAGCACGAATAACTGTTTTTGTCGATCTACGGAAGCTCCTTGATTATTCCGAGAGGCACGAGATTACAGCCGTAAAGCCGTTTTCGAGTTCGGATTTCTTTCACTTTGTATCTCTTAGTTGGCGAATTGTGCAATGCTACTACTATTCTCAAGGACACGAAAGCGATTCCGTTCCTACGACTCCGTGAACTCATTAATTATAGAAAGGAAAGAATACAAATTGTTTGTCTTTTTTATTTGTCGAAATCTGAACTTTTAAAGCTTCGTTCATTATCCGTACTATATAAAAAAAAAGGAGAAAAAATCGAATGATTACAAAAGTGGCTTAAAAAATAAAAAATATGACAAAAAATAAATCAGTAATTTCGTTTTATATCGTTTCGATTATATAAAAAAGAAACTTTTATAATCATCGATGGATATATATAGAGTGTTGTAAAAATGAGAGTACTCTGAACATACATAGTACTCGATAAAATAAAGAAAACGATGTTGATAATTTATTGGATTATTTTTTGTTGTCGTCTATTTCTTTACATGATTTTGAATCGATTGTATCGAATTAAAATAACTGCGCTTATCAAACATATCCTCGCAAAGAGAAACAAAATCTTTTTACGTTATTATCACGACATACTATTTAAAAACTGTTGATCCTGCATATATTTACCAACATTTTCTTGCTTACTTAATCGAGCATTACTTCATCAATTTTAAAAGACCCTATGTATAGTAAGCCTTACATATTATAAAAAAGGGTGTCAAGAGTGTCACGAAAGAATTCCAATGAAATTCGAAACCCAATTCAATGAAAATATAAAAAAAAAAAGAAAGAAAGGAGAAAAACATGGAAAGAGAATCACTGTCAATGTCAGGAGAACGAGAACTTTCAGGTCCACCTTATTATAATTTCACACTTTTCTCTTTGACGAAAGTAAAAAAAAAAAGAAAAGAAAAGAAAATATAAAACCGCGACGAAACTTAAAAGGTATGACGGACTCCAACTTCGTTCGATTGAAAAATGCTAATAGAATTTTTTTTCTCGAACGAAGTAACGCCCGATTTGATCTTAGTATTTCGAATATGTGTCGCACGATCTTTCTCTCTCGAGTCCGTCTACCGTTGCACCGTTTTAACAACTGCCGAGACGTGGCCGATGTATGGGACCCATGGACCGAACCGACACTCGGTGAAAGGAGAGAAACTCCGGAGACAATATGGTGGGGAGGATAAGACCGATTCTTTCTCGTTTCGAGTGTCGTGCGCCGTCAACGAGGCGACACGACGACGCCGGGGAACCTTCGAATGAACTCGTTCGACACCGATCAGCCCTTTAATTTTATCATCTACGATATATCCAACGTCTATCATGCTCAAAACTTTTTTTTTTATTTCATCAACCATCAATGAATCCCAAAGATCTTAAATTATATATATATATATATATATATATATATATATATATATATATATATATGTATGTATGTATGTGTGTGTGTAATACAATAATATATATCCAACGTCTACTATACTCGAAACTTTTTTTTTATTTCACCAACCATCAATGAATTCTAAACTAAATTATATCTATATATATATAGATATAAATGTAATATAATAATGTATCGAATTAGTGCAAAAGCTCGTCTCCCATTTTGCTTAAAAAAAATTGAAGACAAATTTTATTTTATTAAAAAGAGTAAATTAAAAGAGTAAATAAAATAAAAGTGCTCTTGCATCCATCTAATAAGAAATAAAATTCCTATACGTGTCCAAAAATTTATTGGAAAATTATTATCATTATTGATATTCAAACATACTTTTGACTACTTTAGACAAACCAGTTTTATAATTGCTACGTGTTACCGTCAATACGTCATCAAGGTCACTTCATGAGTGTTTCGAGAGGCACATAAAAGGTTGACGAGCCGTATGCGTTCTCGCAGGTTGAATATGGCTGGTCTATAGAGGAAGAGAAAGAGAGAAAGAAAGAGAAAGAGAAAATAAAGCTTAAACGTTCCTTGCGACCCAGACGTCAATCAATTCGATCTCTCCCTTCCTCTTAAACGATGCAACAGTCTTCTTTTACGCTTTCTTGCATTGTCACTTGAATCTTCTTTAAAGTATGCCATTTTCTTACATCATCAACACTTTTGATGGCCGTGAAAATTCAATTCCTTTTTCCTTTTTATCTCTTTGAAATTCTTTCAAATACGAATCGAATTGCAGTTATATAATCTCGTGTAATAAACAAAATCGTTGAAATTACTTCCTTCCGTCGTGATGCATCGTAGAAATCAATGTTTTCTTGTATTACGAGAAGAAGGTTAAAAAAACAATTTTGTTTTAAATATCTCGTCTCGCAACAAGTTATCATAGAAACATATCTATCGATTTATAGATTAAAAGTAACAAGTGTATTTTTTTCATTGAGATCATCTTGAATTATTTGATAATACGAACTGTGACGAAAAGTGTTAAGTTTAACTTTTCTAAACAATACGAAATATTTTCTATTTATTTTGTAATAAGTTCAACGATCCAATAGCATAATTAATGATTTTTTCCAATTGATAATTGAAGAAACATAAACTTTTTCAAAAGTAACGTTTCTTGACCTACATTTTCGAAATATTTCTTGTTTTCTATGATTAGTAGAACAGCTTTTACTATGTAAGTAATACAATATTAACGGAATACCATGGATATACTTTATAATTTGTATGAAATATATCGGAAAAGAAAAAAAGAAAGATATATAAATTTAATAGACACTTTGTATAAGTTCTTCGTGAATATCAAATCGACAATATAATTTACATATTACATATGTGTTTAAAAAAAAAAATACCTAATTTATTTGAAGTTAAATTATTCGTGAATTTTAGATGGACCATAACACTTGTTATACATACCTGTATATACATACGTAAATGTGTGTGTGTGTGTGTGTATTCTGTTACGTATGGACGAGATGAAAAGCTACCGGACGAAGGATGGAAGTAATTATGTTGTACAATCAGGAAGAAACGCGTAACCGAGATAATCGATACCTTTCATCATCGACGATGTACATACGTATAACTATAGTTATATTTTTCACCTGTCGAAAAGTTGTCAATGAAATCGCTTTGACAAACCATCGTAATAAGAACGAACAATTTGAAGTAATTTCTGTAGAATACATCTATCATTATAGACAAATTTCGTAAAGTTTTTCATTAAATAATTTCTTATACCAATCAATGTTTTTCCATTTCCTGATTTTATTTCTTCGCACTTAAAATAAAACATCGTTTCGTTACAACGTATTTATTAATATTTCATTCGTCTTAATTTATATACCATTTCTAATAATTTATGAAGTTATTATATAGCACTGTCACGACATCATTTTTATTTGTTAATTGATGAAACTTTATAAAGTATATAAACTTTCAAAAAGAAAAAGAGAAAAAAAAAGATAATATATCAAAATTTACTCGTACAAATACATATACAAATATTCGTACAAATTTATATTAATACCATTTTAATCATTTACATAAATGCAATACAATCTCAAAGAAAACAATAACGTGATATTGATAAAGGTCAAGAATAAAAGAAAAAAAGAAAAGTCGAAGCTTTTTAAAACGATGATACACATATCTTAATAAAAAGAAAGATCTTTTCTAATTCACAAAAACATAGAAACGTGATATATGGTAATAACTGCAAGTACACCTTGCCCGTTTAAGAGGAGAAATTTGAGTCCTGTGTAACTCCCTACTCTCTCTTCTCGAAAAGGTTTGTACATAACGACGACGGTAAAGATTCACTAAGAGAAAGATGGTTTAACCATCGAAGAGGACACGTCTCTCTCTCTCTCTCTCTCTCTCTCTCTCTCTTTCTCTTTTTCTCTCTCTCTCTCTCTCGCGCGAGAACGTGGAATTGGTCTTGCGGTCCATCGAGAGTCATCGAGAATAAGAATAAAAAGAAAATGAAGAGAAAGAAGAGGAAGATTAAGAGACGACAACATCTTTAGTGGAATACGGGAGAAGGGGGCCAGTAACGGTATCCACTCTCAAAGCCCCCACCATCCCCTTTGAAAGCCACTGATAGGCACCAGACGGTCCGACATACAGGAAATAGGGTGCGTCCACGTTTCTCTCCGTTCGCGCCACGCCATATCTTTTTCTCTCTCTTCTTTTTTATTTTTTGCTTTTTCTTTTTCTTTCTTTTTTCTCGCACGTTCAAACTCGTTTTTCCCCGATGACGAGATATCTACAGGAGAAACATCTTATCGATACGAAAGAGAGAGAGATAAATTGAAGTTTATTACACTTGGATTATTATATATCGTAATCAATGTAAGTATAGAAAAGTAATTTAAAAAAGTAATAAAATTATGGGGTACGTCGGTGTAACAACAAATAGGGATAATAATTCTTCTATGTGTAATATTTCTTTTCTTTTTCTTTTTTTAATTTTCAGAAAAAAAAAAATATGTATATGTATATGTATGTATGTAGATTGCCATTGTAAGTGTATATGTAAAATTGAAAAATGATGATTAATAAAGTAATATGAAATAATAATGTAAGTTATTAATACGTACAGTCATACATTTATTTAACGAAATTTGAGAAATAAATATTATTTGGAGATTGTTTAATTGCACGTTAAATCACATCGAAAATTACTATCCCATAATTCTTCATTATTCAGAAGCGTTCGAGAGTTGATTAACTTCAAACTTTTATAATTTAAAAATTGTCATGTGATAGAAACGCTATATAATTTTCATTTGAAACGATCAAAGGAAAATTATTTCGCAAAGAGATACAAGAATCGATAACATTTCCTTCGAAATTACAACGATTATCGCATCTATCAGTTTATAAAGAGAACAAATTATTTCATCAAAAGGATTTCCTCGAATGAACGAACTGACCGGATCCGGTCTAGACATGTGCGACTATTTCGACGCTTGGTTGATCATCAAGGTTAATGTTTCAATCCCTTTTCGTATTGTAAGAGCTTACAACGATCGAACTTATGTTTTACAATTGTTCTTTTTTCTTGAATCTTTTTTTCTCTGTTTCTTTTGTTCTTTCTTTCTTCTTTCTTTTTTCTGTTTTATTTATTTATTTATTTATTTTTTTTCAAGAATAGAAAGACATAACTCGACTCGATTGCTCGTAATCGAGTGCTTGAGTAACGGTTGTTAAATTGAACTCGTATTCGATGTATGATAGATAGTTATTAATCCGCAAAGTATACGTCAACGTTAAGAACATTCCTAAGTCGATCTTTAACACAGAATCAAGTTTTACGACGATTTTATCGAATTCCATAATCGAATCAACTAACGTACATAAGTATGTCAAACGATGAAAGTATCCTTTTTTCACACGAACTCTGTATTCGTGTAAATGTAGGTACACGTATAATAAACAGGTATGACGATAAAACTAATATAGATTAAATGATCTCTGTCGAGAAATCAATTTCACCAAGAGGAACTTCACATAGTAACGAACGATCTTCTTAACGATTTTTTTAACGATCGTAATAATATGGTGGTTATATGGTTGTATATAAAGTGTAAATGAATTCGAATATATACATATATATATATATATATATATATATATATATAAATAATTTATACTATGTGTTCTAATAAATATGTACAGTGATAGAAAAAATTTGAATCGTCTATAAAAAAAAAGGGGGAATATTTTAGATGCTTTTAATTATACTTCATCACATTTAACTACACTTATTTGATGTATATATATATATGTATGTACGTACGTATATATAAGTTTATAATTTATATTATATATTTTTATATATTATAATTTGTATATATCAAATATAAGCATTTGAAATTAACGCATGTATAAGATATACCAAATCACAATAACGATATTTATTCGTAATTCTTTAACTTTCTAATTGGATTATGAGAATTCCCTTTATTTCGTACGCGATCACCATGGACCAACGCGTGAACGAAAGGGGAATCTCTCTTTCTCTCGTGGTTACCTTGATTGCATCGTTCAAGGAGAGTCATTATCCCCACTCTATCTTTCTTTCTCTCGCGTGATCCTACAATTTGGGAAAAGGTGAAAGTACGAGACTACGAAGAAGAATCGGAGTTACACGGGTAGGCTGCTCTCTCGTTGACTAAAGAATTTCAAAAAGTTAAAAAGAGAAAACATTTGGAATGTTGTATTTCTAAACTGTTTGATTCTTACTCAATGAGATGACGTTAATATAGTAATGTTTTATTAATGAAATATACGTTTAATATATAATTAATGTAACGAAGTCGAGGCTTCTGTTCGCCACTGTCGTTCGATCGTAAAGAATCGATTGCGAAAAGTTGCGGTAAACGAGAAAAATAAAGAAAGAAAGAGAGATTGTGGGAGCCTACGCAAACTCGTTTATATAGAGGTTCGATGAAACATATGAGTATAATATAATATTTACATATGTACATATGTAAGTATGTATGTATGAATTAACCTACGTTGTATTACGAAAATATACATTTATTTGCGATTTATTACCTAGAGAAAGAACGAGAGAGAAAGAGAGAAAAAGGGAGAGAGAAACTCACAATCTTTTCTGAATTAATGTACAAGCTGTTTTATAAAAATACAAATAATTTATATGATTTATCGTAAAAAGAGAAATTGTCTAACAAGAAAAAAACAAAGAAAGAAAATGTATATCTTTTTAAGATGACATAGATAATATCTGTACGAGATATGTATCTATCTACTTGATAATTTTTTATGTCACTGTTATTCATTTTGGAATGAACATTTTCGAGACGATATCTTAATAAACAAAGTTCATGAACTGTAGGAATTATAAGATATTACAAGTTTGTTACGCCTCGAGCGATAGATAAGTAATCGTCGTTACTACTTTAGAATGCCATATTGGATATATTCTCATTCGCCATACTGATGTTACCTTGGCATGTAACTTCGTCGTAGTCTACCTACGTCGTCTGACAGGAAACGCATCGTAGGTATGCACGGGTTATTATTTCGCATGAAACGAAACTAACGTCGATATCATTCCACGAAAGAATCGTAAGAAAGAGAACTTTCAGTTCGCATAATCTTTTATCTTAAGAAAAATATATTTTTCTTCATTATCGTTCATTAATACGATCAAGTGCACGTAAGAGTAATTTTATTACGATCAATGTCACGATTTTTTATCGTCTCTCGATTTATTATTATCTTCGAAAACTTAAAATTGTTAGAAAGTCTGATTGAAAATTCGATGAATTACGGTTCTAAAATAAAACTATTCGAATTTGATCGTCTTAAGGTCTTCGAATCGAATCAAATTTTTATTATAAGAGAAAGAAGGAATTTTATGTTTTTTAAGTTTCGTTTAAAAAAAAAGAAAGAAAAGAAGAATTCTTTCGTGTCATTTTTCATGAGAACATGAAACTACAAAGATATTAAACAAATCCATATCCATCATACATATATGACCAAACTTATCTTATTACCTAAATTTTCTAAATACGTCTAAAAAGAAAAAAAAAAAAGAAAAAAAATAGAAAGAAAAAGATCCTTCCCTTTTCTTTTTCAAACCATACTTCCAAAGTTGCACATATTTTTCATTCAGATTCATTCTCGATACAAAACGTTCCTAATTCTTTTTTTTTTCGATCGAACGATCAAGATCGACGAATTCTAAACAGCGTGCAACGATCTCGAACGTTCAAACGTTTCCACGCACGGAGTAACACGCGTTCTAACTCTCGTGCGAGGAAAAGAAATAGAAAGAGAAAAAAAAAGGAAAAGAAGAAGAAGAAGAAAAAAATATTTGCGTGAAGGAAAGAAGAAATGAAGAATAATTAACGGTAGGTAAGCAAGTAACGAGTTACCTGTAACTTTATGTCCGGAAGTATCAGCATGGCTCGCTCCTATTAAGCTTCACGATATTCGCGGTATGATCCTCGATCCGTGACTGGTTGTACTTGTGTTAGGGATGGGTGATGGTGATGGTGATGGTAGGGTGGGGGGTGAAAGAGAAGGTAGAGAGGGGTGAAGGGTGGTAACCTCGCGACTCTACGGATGCACCACGAACGTTAACACTCAGCCAATTCACGCGCACTCCTACAAAACCGGAAGCACATACGTGTCTGTGTCCTGTACTCTGCTTCGTATTATTCGTATACATATACACGTACTTACACAAATTTAAACTCTTTTCGTTAAAGAAAAAGGGTCGTAAGCGATGCGTGAAGAAGTCGTTCTTTGAATACGCAGTATCGGTTTTCCACCTTCTAGAAGTTACTACTACGTTATTTGTTTGTATTCAATAGATTATAAAACGTATCAATCTATAATTATTTCATTGAAGAATTATCAGCTTACGTAAAACGTCGATTGTAAATTTGATGCGTTTGTAGAAAGTATTCTTTTCTGCTCGCCTTCTTTCTTTCTTTCTTTTCTTTTCCTCGTCTTAACTATAATTATCTTTGTAGAAGAGTAAAAAAAAAATGGTAAAAATTTATTTATTATATATTAACGAGAGATAAGAGAGAAGTCGATTATCCGTAAGACGAAAGATATCTATATATAAAAAAGATATTTAAATATACATATATATAAAAGAAAGAAAGAAAGAAAGAAAGAAACGTCGTATTTATATTAATTGTAATTTTGAACAAGTAAAAATAATTGCTACACTCTTGGCACTCTTCTTATATTCCTTAAAATAAAACGAAACTTCCATGAAACATATTTATCAAACGTACAACGAATATCTCAATTTTTAACGTGAATAAAATAAAAATTTAAGCACCCAATGAAATTAATTTTGAGAATATAAAAACCAACGACAAATGAGTCCGTCGTTATTCACTATTAAATACCGAATTATTAAAGAAAAAAATCACGATTCTCTATGTCGAGAATAAGAAGAAAGTAGTCGAGGTAGAATCCGACGCCTTTGAGTTCGATGCACTCACTTTGGATGATATCCTTGGGCCTTGAACTCACCACCATCGATCGACGAAGATCTTCGCGCGTTTTTCTCGAAAACGAAAGTAAAATCTAAACGTCCTAACTAAATAACGTTCTTTCTCGTTTCACTCCGAGAGATAAATAATAAGGGATGGAGAAACAAATGGATTAAGAGAGACACATTGCAAGAGAAAATATAGATAAAGAGAAAGAAGAAAGAATATATACGCGAGCGGAGCGGACGTGGATTTCACGGTTCGCCGTTGACTTCTGAGACTCGCGAGGACGCGAGTTCTTCGGCTTCTTCGCTGTGCTTCGCCGTCTGGGAGAAAGAGGAAGAGAAGGAGGAGGAAGAGGAGGAGGGCGAGAAGGACGAGGAGAAGGAGGTGGAAAAAGAAGAAATAGTCGGGGCCCGACGAGGTAGTGGGAGTCGGGCCTCACCTGTAACGACGAGCTTTAGAGTGGGGGTTGTCTAGCTCGTCGGCGAAATAACGTGCGTATGTACGTACGTACGTAGTATATAGGGTGTAAACAAATTTCAGACAAAACTTTATCGTAAAATAAAGAATGAGAAATAACGAACTCTAGAGAATATTGAAATCTACTAAATCCATTTCAATCGATCTAGAAATAAGCGATCATTTAAATAAGGAATTTATTATTATTTTGTTGTTAATCGATTATCTAAATTTTTACTGTTTCGCAGATTTTCTTCGGTAGCTAAAAATTTCGATAATACGTGCGATAGAAGGAATCGATCGTATTGGGTCTGTTTATTTTATTTAAGAAGAAAAGAATAGTTTTTCTTTTTTATTCAAAGATAATTCTTAGAAAAAAATCGTTCGATTCAAAAATCATTTCTGTTTCCTCTTCTTTTTTCTTTTTTTTTTTTGTTAGAAGTATTCGTTTTAATCCGATAGATTAAAAGATCTTTCATTTAATAATCCCCCCCAAAAAAAGAGCAGGTTTTGATCGAAGTATTTCATTCTTTTTTTTCTCTAGATCCTATCTCCTCTAACGAGTTTTTCTAAATGTTGATGTATACGAAAAGTGATCACGTTCTATGAGGTTCACCCTATACATCGCAAGTTACGATGACGACGGTAGGCATTCACGGCATCTTAGATTCTACTAACATAAGGTAAGAGTTACTTTTTCGAGTTTTCAACAATTCAAGTAACTTGATTCATCTTAGTGCATTACCAGCCATTCAATTTTTGGCTCCCGTCCTTAATCGTGAGACCATTCTTGTAAATTAACGAGAGGAAGGTGCTATCGCAACCGATCTTCGATCTTAGAGTAAGATGACTTTTAATCCTTTTCTTAAGATAATCCTGTGTCTTTTTTTCTTCTTTTTCTTCTTCTTCGTGTTTTTTTCACACAGATAAATATGCAAATAAATAAATAAATTCTAAAGAAGAATGAAACCACCAATTAGACAAAACTTATCTATTCATTCTTTCGATCGAATCAAAATCTAATCCTCATAGAAAATTTATCTACTCGATCGAAGGACATTAACATACGGGTTGACATTCAGCTCGGGACATGAATTTAAATAACTATGAGTGAAAATGATCGATGGAAAGTAGCGAGAATGGATGAAAGTTCATGGTATACTAGAAAGTCGATATGTCTACACATACCTATCTACCTATCTTTAATTTGAACTGAACTTTTCTAACTAATCCACGCGAACGTGTTAGCCTTTAGACACTAATTTCTATCAGTGTATACGCACATACAAACGAACAGCTTGTATAAATAAAAAAATAATAATAATAATAAATAATAAATAATAAAAAACTAATTATTATCATTATTATTAAAATACAATTACAAATGAATCTTCCTACTTTTTCTATTAAAAAATACAATTTCGTTAAAAACTATAACGTTATCTACAAAGATATCTATCGATTAATAAATACCCATGTTACGAACCCTTTATATAATATTTCCTGGAAGAGGCAATGCACGTGAGGAGGATATAAAAATCTAACGAAATTAAATAGGAATGCCTTTAATTGGACTGACTCGTCACGTCTACTTCCGTGCGTTGTTTGACAACGTGATGGGAGACAGCAAACTGCGGATTACCCGGACGAGGTAGGTAAGAACTGAAAAGAAGAAAAGATAAAGAAAGAAAAAGAAAGAAAAAGAACACCTGGTTACCGGTGAAATAATGCCACGTGCGAAAGGAGACTGTGAGAGTAGAGAAAGGGGGAAGAGAAGGGAGGGCGAATGAACGGAAGCCGAGACTCCAGCTGTATACATCAACGGTGAGAAAAGAAAGGAAAAAAGAAAGAGGAAAGAAAACAAAAAAATTTATGTCCAACCAACGTCGAGAAGGAAAGACGAAGAGGTAAATGAATAAATGAAATTTATTCAGGAAATAATTTCAAAAAGTAACTATAGTAATAAAATGAAATTACTGATTTGAGAAAATTAATTAAAAAAAAAAGAAGAAGAAGAAGAAGAAAGAAATGCTAGTACATAAGTGTAAGAATTAATGCATTCGTATAACTTCGTAATATACGTGAGTATATGCAACGAAAGGAAGGAGAGAGAGAGAGAACGATAGAATCAACGAAGTCTATGAAGCCATTTCGAGTCGAACGATCGAACGTTCCCGTGATTTTAATGAGTAGGTATCATGTGATTAAAGTCGAAGGCAATTCTCTCAACTTCCGCTTCTTCTGTAAGAAGTCGTCGAAGAAAGTGAAGTTTATCGATGATTAAAAAAATTAAATTGTCCTTCTTTACTTTGCACGCGATCTTTTCTATCCCTTTCTGTCTATTTATTTCGTTCTTCGTTTATGAGGAAATTTTCAATGAGAGAACGGATGTAACGTAAAACTTAATTATCGATAACAATACCTACCAATTATTTTTCAAATTATTTCTTTAATTATAATTTATCACCTCTATAAGCTCCTAATGATATACAAATGTCGATTAAATACGAACCAAGTGTTATAAACCTGTTGCACGTGTAAATATCGTGTAAGAAAATATAAAAAAAGAAAAATATATAAACATTTTTTCCTGCATCCTACTTATGTCACAACGTAGTATTATAATTTACACGGAGTATATAAATGTTTTCTAAAAATTTTATTTTCTTTTTTTTTTCGAAGAAAATTTAATTTAAAAGTCGAACGATGATTAGACGCCCAATAATTTTTATTATTTATTTACAGAGAAATCAAAGGAATGTATTCTAACACGAGATATTTATTTATAATACATACTATAAAAAGCAATTTCTATAACATTCCAAATCCATAGACATCGAAAATACTTATGGTCAATTCCAAAGGTTTTGTGAATTCCTTCGAGCGATCTTTCGTAAGACATATTCTTTTTTTTTTCTTTTTCTTTTTATTAAAACAGGCCGACGAGTTAATTAGTAACGTTTGTAAATGCCTTCAGGCCGATAGAAAGGAGTCGATCGTTCGTTAGGACGTAAGTAAGTACATACTTATATAGTTACGAATGTGAAAGGGTGAACTCACGTGCTTACCTATCTCCCCTCGGGATATAATGATGAGTTCGTTATCTCTAATAAAAATCACACATGTATCGCATTATAATGATCGATGAGATATAACGAAAAAAAAAGAAAAGGAAAAAGAAGAAAAAAAGAAAAAAAAATATGACTAATTATCTCGGCTTGAACTCAATCGATTAACCCTTAAATGCAGAATCACGATATATAAAGAAATTAAATATAAGTTTCATAAAAAAGGGATTGCGATGATCCAAATAAAAAAAGTAATTATCTCCGTTTTACGATTATAATACTTATCTATTAATCATAACTATATTATTTATATAATTAAATATAATATAGAATAAATTAATTATATATACAAAAAATAATATATATATATATAAATATAAAATAATTATATAATTTAATAAATATAACAGCTAATATAACATTTCTTTCTGAAAATCTTTTTAATTAAAAAAATCGAAAAATAAGATAAAAGTGGAAATGAAATGTTAAGAACGGTTTTTTTTTTCTCGAAGGGAAAATTGATCGAACGTCGAAAGACTTAAACGGAAGTGGTATGTTCGGAATTCTTTAGAAGTTTTACGAGTATGTATTATATACACACATACATTCTCACAAACATATATACGTACACTGTTATAACTATATACCTATTACGCGTATAGTTTAACCAGCCACGAGTTATTCGCTCGCGTTGGTATATATGGGCGAACGTATTATTGCTCCGCATACCGAAGACTGGTTTGAAATATTTGCCGTTAGAAAGCTGGACCACAGGAACGATTGGAGATTCGTAGAAGTAAAAGACCTTCTCATTTCTTCGCTCGATTGATTTACCAATGAATCTTTTCAACTTAATTTTCGATAAAGACCGATAAATCTTTCCTATTTATTTATTTCATTCTTTCTTTAACTCGTCTATTCCTCTATTCATTTATCGATTATCGTTCACCGTTGTAAAATATTATACTTTATATTGAGCCTTAAGTGAATTCGAGATAAAATAATTTAATTTTTTAAGAATGAAGATTTCTTGATAAAGAACTTTCAATGTTAAGGAAAAGGAAATATATACGTATATATATGCATATATATATATATGTGTGTGTGTGTGTGTGTGTGTGTGTATACACGTCGAAGTAACACGTGAGATTTAATCTTTAAAATGTATGTGGTTATGAAATTACGACATATTAATATGGAATGTATTTAATGCGTAATGTAACGTGTCTCCGCAATAATTCAATTTATCGTGAAATTTTTAAATAAATAGAAATGAAAAAAAAAAGAAAAAAAAAGAACTTACTGCTATAATATCTATAATATATTTCTTCCTAATTATTTCTATATTAGTATATCTCATATTAATCAAGATAATGTAATTTATTATTCCTACAAAAAGAAAAAAAGGAAACAATTTGTACGAGAACAAATTTTTTCACATACACATTTGTTTCGGTCATCGTTAAAAAGAAAGAGAAAATGAATGATTTTAATAGCCATCAGTGACTAAGATTTTTGTATTTCTCGACGGTCACCTTAATTGATAGGCTTATATAATCGATTGCATAATAAATATAGATCTTTTTTATGTTCGATGTCGCGTGTTTGAGGGAATGAATATCTTTCTCTTTCTTTTTTTCTCTCTCTCTTTCTCTTTAAAGATCACTTTCGCACTAATGGCCGTAGTTATCGATCGGGGAATATATACCGTACTCGTTTCGAAATTCGAACGAAATATAATTATCCACGCTTGCACTTATGAACTTTCGCTCGTAAATTCGACAAAGTTTATATAAGCCTGCGAGAGTAATTTTTTTCTTTTTTCTACAATTTCAATATTATTATCAAAAAAAAAAGAAAAAGAAATAGAAAGAAAAAACTCGATGTCCGATGGTTACGATATCGAATTCAGATGGATCAAAATATGACACGATTTATTCGAATATAATTTTATCTTCTTTTACTTTCTTTTCTTTTTTTATTTCACGCTGCACGATTTATTGGTGTAAGTGTTCTATTCGTTACGTAAAACGCTTTTACATTTCATTATATAAAACCGATACAAAAACGTACAGGCTGATATAATCCCAAGTATCTACATTCCAACTGAAATAATCAGAAAGTTCAATATTTTTTTTATGACTACATTAAATCGTATTTCACATATTCACCTTGCTCCCATTATTATTATCATTATTATTATTAATATTATTATTCTTACCAAAAATTCTCTATGAACAAAAAAAAAAATATATCATACAACAAAACATGTATTATATATTTAAAACAAAAGAAAAAGATCAAACGAAGATGAACGCGTGAAATATTCGAAAGCTGTGTTAATGAAAAAAAGAAAAAGAAGAAAAGTAAAAAAAAAAAAGAATATACCTGATATATCTCTGTAATGCTTAAAAAAAAAAAAGAATATCAAATATTAAAAGCATACAATTTTCTTATATTATTCATATTATATAATAAAGAATTAATTGATTTTTTCGTGTCTTGAAAACTTTTTTTCGCTTTAAATAAAAGCGTAAAATAAAAAAAGAAGAAGATATTCAATCCTTCAAAGGATTCGACCATGTAGTCAGGATAATGATGTCCGTGAAACGAACTAACAATGAACCCCACAAACAATGATTCATCGTACCTTGACGCGCAAAAGATCCCGAATGGGTCGAGCACGTGCTGTCCCTTCTTGAATCAGCCTAACAGTGTCTTTTCTTATGGATCCTGACCTCTCCTTCTCCTTCTTTCTCTTTTCCCTTCACCTCCATGTATCCTCACGCTCAATGACTCATAGCAGGAGGAGGGGCAGAGGAAGGGGTGGACAGTCGTTCGATAGATTGAAGCGAGGGGTGGAGGGAGACAACAACGGGGGGTTATCGTTGTCAGCATACGATATTAGCCACCGTTTTAATCTATCTTATTTCGACGTATATATATTCTTGTCGACAGGTGCAAATTCTACACGCGGAAACCATCAAGCGATAACAATTTTATTAAACCCCACTCATAACGTTTCTATTATCGTTTAGAAGCCGTTTCAAGATAAATAAATTTGTTATGAAATGATAATAATAATAATGATAATAATAATAATGATAATAAAGTTGTCTTTCTTTCTTCCTCTCTTTCTCTTTTTCTTTCTCTGGTAATATAAAATATCCTATTAATATTATCAAATCAATCAAAGGAAAGATCGACAAGAGAATGCATTAGAATTTAAATGCAAATTCATACGATATATTACGTTATTGCGATATAATCTATTTCATAAAGTTTATATCAGTACTGACGAATATATTCTTGACATTTTTCTTTTTCTTCTTACTCGTTATAGTAAATTCAATTAAATCGAGAAACGTTTAAGTTATTACGAAATAAGTAAATGATCGGTTGTAAATTATATTTCTTAATATAGATATTAGATATTTTATTCGTACAATATATCAATTGATCGAATAGAAATTATTCTAACGTCATTCGTTATTATATTTTTATAAAAAGCTCGTGAAGAATATTTTTTATTTGATAAAAAAAGGAAACATAGAAATGAAATATTTTGAAAGTTGCTGTAGTAGAGTCGACGATTCTTCGGTTCGATCGTTCGACCGTAAGTAATCGCCATCGGAAAGTATATTGGTTTTGTGCCAGACGTTCTTTGCTTCGAGTTGGCTTCGCCTTTCATGCGACATAGCTCGTGGTATCAAGGTAACGATGTTTCAACGAACGATCAACATTGTTTTAACAAACGCGTGAAACTCGTACCATTGTGTGCTTTCTAAATTCTAATTCTCAAGAGTAAAATTTATCAGGTCTGCTTCCGATCGCTTTCCGATTAGATTTATCATATTAATGCAACTTGTACGATTTCCCGTAGTATACATACACCTATGTATGTATATGTCTACGTGTAAGTGAACGTTTGTATATACGGACGCATTAAAATCTCGTTAAACACAATTCTAATCTTTAAAGCCAGCGAAATGATAGGCCACACCGTCCAAATGCGTAAACTTTCTGCACTTTCTATTTACAACTATTACCTACCTATCAGAAGAATAATAATGACTTTTTATAATATTTACAATGACTAAACGCGGATACGTGTATGTAAGTAAATAAAAGCATTTTTAGAGAAAACATCCGGCAATTTTATACGATTCTAAAGTCCCGTTTTAAAACAACTGATTGAATAAATATATATTTTTACGGTTATTAATTATCATGTTATGGTATACTCGAATGTATAAAACAACAGAAGAGATATAATAAGCGGCGAAGAATGCGTTTAAACCGACGGTATTTCCGAAGCATTATTAAACCATTCTTCTTCCATAAATGGAACAAAACGATGGCATAACAATGCTTTCTATGGTCACTATTCCTGCGAAAAAAAAAAGAAAGACATTCCGTCGTATTTAACCGTGTCTTTTTTTTCCTTCTATTCCTTTTTTTTCGTTGCTAATTAGAACTTTTCCAAATGGATGGACGATATCGCGGATGTAATGTAAATCTTAACAAATCGGAAAGAAGTTGATTAGCTAATTACCGTAATAGCTTAAAAAATAATTACTATACTTAAAACACTTTTTTCTCTCTCTCTCTCTCTCTCTCTCTCTTTGATAAGTCCACCGAGTATAAAGTCGTACCAAGAAATTTCTAAGAAAACAATATTTCAAAATGTATAACAACGTATATTAAAGAACTATCTCAAGTTACACGATCAATCGATATATAGCAAATCGAAGATACATCGCTAGTGACTCAACTGTTCAATGATCGTACAATAATCCATCCTAAAGACAAGTGTATCAAAGCTTCTACAGTTATCTAATTTTTTATTTACTTATTTCCATTTAATAATAACATTCGACGTTATATTCACTGAACAAGAAACACTTGAGCTCGATGGTAATCTTCCTCTTTCTTTAATCTTAAGTTTCTAGTCTAACTTTTTTTTTATTGACGAGAATGAAAATTGAGAACAAAGATCCACGATAAAGAGATAATAGATCGTTTTTCTTTCTTCTCTCTCTCTCTCTCTCTCTCTCCTTTTCATGAGAGAATAATTACTATCGTTTTTTTATCGTGACGGAAAAAAGCGAAGTAGCGTGTCACGGAAAGTAGGGGCTCGATAAAGCCAAAGGGAGGAAGTCTTAGGACAGCACTTCTCATTACATGCGCTGCTAACCAATCATGACGCTTTTAGGCGTACCATCTTTCGCGACCTTTTTTCCATTTGTAAAGCTCACTTTTTTCTTCTTTCCTCTATAAAATACTATGAAATACTCTGATGTAGATATAGATTTATTTATTTATAAACGAAATGAACTCTTTAATGTATATCTTTTTCTATCGACATTACCACAAAAAAAATATTATATGACCTATTTAAAAAAGATACATATACATATATAGAAGATAATAGAAACTTTCTATTATAGAAGTTATATAATTCTTTCTACGACATTTAATGAATAACTATTAATTTATTTGATTAATTAAATATTCATTAAATAATATACGATCATTGTAATTGTTCTCCTTGAAAAGAATATCTATAAATATTTCTTACTTATGAGATATTTAATATCTTGCATTTTAACATATTTAAAGATATTTTTAAAACGCTAATAAGCTTGTTTCATGCTTTTAAAATATTTAAATACATTGATTTTTATTATATTACGATTTCTGTAAAAATTCTCGAAGTGATACAATATTTTTTCTGAATAGCAAACGAACTTATATCAATTGTAAAGGAAACATTAATGCGCTATTCATTTAACAGAAAAACTTCTTTTGACTAATTCATGAGGATGTTGTATCGTATTGATTTCATTATTGTAAATATCAAGTGGAGACATTCACTCTCATCTGCAGCTTAAATTAGCTTTGACTCATTTTTTCAACTCAAAGTTGAATTACCACTTTCAAAGAAAAACAACGTATAGAATATTATGAAAACGTATTGAATATTAATATATTGTAATTTCGTAATTAAACGCATTAAGTATTTCACCGTAGTACATTTTCGTCTCGAAAGTTTGAAAGCTTGTCGATAAAGTCACTCTTGAATAATCCGCTTTATGACACGCCAATAAATTAATTTTAAATAATCAATTAGCCAATAACAAAAAAAAAAAAGAAAATAAATATAAGATAAGTAATATTCAGTACGAAATTAAAACTGCATAAGATTGATCGTAACTTTGTATAGAAAAAAACTTGGACTATTGAACGGTGAATGACTGTTCCTGGCGAGTAGTATATCGAGCTAAAGGTGATTGAACGAGTATATTGAACGAGTTTATAATACTGAATGTATCTTGAACGAGTATATGTGACGTTGAATGAATGATCGAGCTCCGATCTTCGTTCGATCTGAAGGTCAAAGTTTCCTTACTACATTTTTAAAGGAGTTGAATAATACATAGAGATATTGTTCGAAAAAATTACTCGATTCGATGTAACTTTAGTCCTGTTGATTATTAATTAATAATAAAAAAGGACAAATATATAAAAGTATTGATAGGCAACTTTTAAGACGATCGAATCAGTCTGATCTTCTCTTTTTAAAAGATTTACGAAACAAGATTTATTTTAACAGAACTAATATTAAAGCACGATATAAAAATAGAAAAAAGAGAAAGTATCTGAACAGTATCATTGATGCCATTCGTTTTGTTCGATGAGACAATTTGTTTTTTTTTCGAACAATTAATATTCTTCGATCCAACGAAATTTCATCAGTTAAATACATTTTCTTTTTTTTTTTGTTACAGCTGCAGTTTAACAGCCATGGGTTAAACGATCAATGGAGATTGTTTTAAATTCGTCCTGTGTCTTACGCAAGTACGGATCGTGCCAGCAGGGAAAGTCCCGGATAACTTCGCTTTCCTATACTGAGTATATATACTATGTATGTAATACGATACATACATATACATATACGTGAAAGAATTTTCTACCTACCATAAGAAATCATTATTTGCGATCTCGAAGAACGGAAAAGGGAAAGAAGTCTGGATTAATGGAACAACGTATGGCAAGTTAGATCGATCGTTAAGAGTACATATTCGAGTAGAGATCGAACGTGATCACGATTAGAAATTATTAACGATTAGAAGTATATAGAATTCCCGAGAAAAATAAAGATATATATTTATTATGATATAGATCTTGAATGAAGTTGTTTTATATAATATTTTTCTATTAAATAAATAATACTCTAGATGAGAATATTCAATTATCTTCTATGATACATGTAAAGTTTTTTAATTAATGTTTTAAATTTTATGGTATTATGTATAATATTACACCGTTTTTAATTGTTAAAAATTATAATACATATATATATACAGAGAGAAAGAGAGAGATTTATATAAAATTATTAATATAAAAGTCTTAATCTGTCTGATTTATAATTTCTCAAAAATTCCTACTATTTTTATATGAAAAGGAACAAATTTTGAAGTTATAAATACTAAAAATGCAGGATTTCTGATCCATGATCTATGATCTATGATCTGTAATCTGTGATCTATACTCTATCTATAGGGATAACACGGTAGTAGACAGCTTTCTATTAATCCATCAACCCGAGTTCGAAATCCGGCTGCGAAAAAAAAATTTTGTATCGTAAATTTCAACGATTCTTAAGCTTCCGATGCACGAGTGATACCTTAAATGCATTTCTGCACTTTTTCAAAAAATCAGCGATAGAACCTAGCCAACGAAATCATTTCTATCTTACACTTCGAATCATAGAGTATCATATATGATATATTACTTCGAGAAAAAGAAGTATAAAAATATTTTTTTAAACTTTAACCGAGGAATATACCAATATATGTATATTTTAATCATTGCTATACAATATTATAAATAATCATATATATATATTTCACACGAATATCAAACAAGAATATGATTCTTTATCAAATTTTACCAATACGATCAATGTTATCAAAATTTTTCAATAATCATAAAATAAAATTTCATTAAATAATCATAACTAACAATTAAACATTTCCAATTATATCTCGCATAAATATATGTGATCTGATATCCGCTCTTATAATTCTTCTTGACGGACATTGTTTTATGAAACCTATTTTTTCTTTTCTTTTTTTTTTCTTTCTTCTTATTTATCTCACCTTCCGATTATCAACTTCTTAAAAACATATGAAACATTTGAAACATATGTAGGTTATGCATATACCG